>NW_010537227.1:26412-26655 GCF_000687285.1 Phaethon lepturus | reverse complement strand
GGACAGCAATGTGCCCTGGTGGCCAAGATGGTCAATGGTATCCTGGGGTGCATTAAGAGGATTGTGACCAGCAGGTCGAGAGAGGTTATCCTCCCCCTCTACTCTGCGCTGGCGAGGCCTCATCTGGAGTATTGTGTCCAGTTCTGAGCTCCCCAGTTCAAGAAAGACAGGGAACTTCTGGAGAGAGTCCAACAGAGGGCTATGAGGATGATTAAGGGACTGGAACATCTCTTGTATGAGGAA
>NW_010537227.1:0-26177 GCF_000687285.1 Phaethon lepturus | reverse complement strand
GAGTCTCCTTCTCTGGAGACCTTCAAAACCTGACTGGACACGTTCCTGTGCAACCTGCCCTGGGTGATCCTGCCTGGGCAGGGGGGTTGGACCAGATGATCTTCAGAGGTCCCTTCCAACCCCTACCGTTCTGTGATTCTGTGATTCTGTGATTATTGAATGAGGAAAAAAAAAAAAAAAATCTGCTCTCATTGTGGTTGTGCAAAAAACAAAGGAACAGCAGCAATCATGAACAGCCATGCCAGCAGGTCAGCCTTTCCATGAGCATCCCAAGGTAACATCCCATTCCCAGACCTTGCTACCAGCCCCAGTATGTGGTATCAGTGAGACCTGAGCACGTCTCTGGGGTTAAGCGCAGGCTGAAGAGCTGTGCTGAGCAGGGACATACAGGAGGGAAGCTCAGATCCTGCAGTGTTATATCACAGACTGTTGCACTTTTTGTGGACATGCACAGGCTCATGTTTCTTGCGGGTCTGTTGCATGCCAGGGCTGAGAAAACTGATCTCATAACAAGGGTGCTCTTTGCCAACCGTCGGCAACCCTGAGGAAGTGTGGGAAGTCTTATCTGCAGAAACAGATATGGGTTTAAAATTAAACTGCAACATAAAATTCTGCTGAGAGCTGTCACATCAGTGGTATTTTATCATGGCATCTTTCTGTCAAATACATTGCTATTGTTTAATATCAATCACGTCAATGAATACAAGTTTTATATATATTTGTGCAAAATTTCAGTTTCTGCTTTCATTTGCTTAGGTATTAGAAATTGCATTACTCACATTTCCAATAGCAGCCTTGTTTTTTCTTGTGGGAGAACTATCAATAGTTTGATGTATTTTTATGCGGATCACCTTCTCAGTAAAAATATTTGTAAAACTTTACTCACATATCCTATCCACGTCAGTATGGTGCAGCCATAAACTAGTGTGGAGAAGATAAACTCGACACGGTCCTGCACTGGCAAGCACATGGATGCAAACAACTCCCGTAGTGCAAACTTCGTAGGTCAGGAAGAGGAGAGCAACAATGGAGCAGAAGGAGAAAGGGTTAAAAAAAAGGGAAGTGAGGACATTAAAAGAGCAAACCCAAGTGGAGCAGGAATAAGGATAAATAGCTACTCTAAGCCTTGCTCTGTTACGGAAGGACCTCATCTTGCTCCTCCCCACGGCTCCTGGAAGGACCAGCTCACCAGCAGCGGTGTGGAAGGCTGGAGCAAGGTGGATCTGGCTCGGACGGCAGGTCTCCGCGCACGCCTGCCTGCCGCCCGCGGTCTGGCAGCAACGCGCTCGTGGGGGTTTGCGTGGGGCAGCTGCCCCGCAGCCTGCCTGCCGCTTCCACTCCCAGCAGGTTTGCAGGGCCGGGTCTGAACCCCCTCTTTGAGAAGGAATGTATCTGTCATATTTTCCTTATCTGCTGCATTTTCCTGCTCTCATATCTATGCAACCTGCATTTCTGCATCCTCACCGCTGTGCTCAGTGACGCGGCAGACCCATGACGTACAGCCTGGCTGCAGGACAGCAGCTGATCATAGAAGTCTGCCAGGCAAGGATGGAGCCGACATCCAGTGAGCGACGAACTCGTTGCCGGAGCAGAGAGCTGTGGAGGCCGTGGTGGGACAGAGCGATGCCACCCATGCACCACGCTTCGGCGTCCGGCCGCGCTGTGGGGCAGCAGCCGCGGCTGCTTAAGGAGGGTGAGGGGCGTAATGAATACGCCGAGTGCTGAGCTAAGGCTTGGCTTACATCTACCATACCACTGGCGGTGAGGCCAAAGGCAGCCATCACTGGCATGGGCTGACGAACACGGGTGGACGCCTCTGTTGGCAGCAAACAGCCAGGGACTGGTGCAGACCTTTTGAGCGTGTTGCCCAATACAAGGGTCCTGGAGGCAGCGAGGAGCTCCCAAAACTTGGTCTACAGTCTTCTAGTTGTAGGCAGTCATCACAGAGCAACCTCAGTGCCCTGCAGGATCTGGCTGGCTGTTGCATCCTTGCTACCTGTGGCAGTACTTCCTTTGCCAATGACCTTTTCTTGCGCAAGAAGTTGTTATTATAATTATTTTTATCACTATTATTATTTTTACTGCTTGTTGGGTGGATTTTGGTGCCCTGGAATTGTGCTTGAGTGTTTGTTCTGTGGTCTCAGTGGCAGATAGGCATGCAGATGTTCTGTGTGGCTCTCCTTGGGCTCCCCCAAGGACGGCACAGGTTCCCCTAGGAGTGGATGATCTGTCAAGTGGGTGAATTCTGCTGAGTGCCCCAGAGGATGCTGTATGTCAAATATGCCTCCTTGTCCTCCTGAAACAGCTTAGCTGTGGTCTGAGCTCCAGGAGGGGTAGGAGAGAAAGACACGTTCGATGCCTAGGAGCTGCTGTTCATGCCTATTCATTAGCAAGGTTCTTAACAGAATAGTGATCATGTTTTTAGTACGATTAGAGAGACATGCAGATACATTTGTTAACTGCTTTTACAGTAATGCCAGGCCATATTAAATGTTCCAGGGCTGGTGTAAGGAGATGATAATTAAGCAATAATATGCAACCAGGGCTGTCAAAAGGTGAGAACAGAGTGAAGCAAGGCAGATGTTGTCAGGAGGTGAGTCTGGGCAAGAGAGAAGGCTTTTCTCTCTCAGCAGCCTTTATTTCATTGATTTGAGTAGGATTGTTAATGATGAGGCAAAACCAGGGCATGTATTTATACAATTATCCACCTCACCTGCTGATCCATGTAAGAGAAACATGAAGACCATGAGGTAGCAAACTATGGGGAAATCCAGGTAGACTCAGGGAAGGCAAAGCTGCTGCCTGGCCAGGGTTGTCCACAGGCCTGGGACCAGAGGGGGTTTGTTGCCCCTGGGCAGGGGAAGCTGCAGCACTGGGGATTTGCTGCAACTGGTGCTCTTTGTCCTCAAGTTAGGTCTTATCACCTGGCTGCATCAAGGTGCACGTTGTTCACATAGGCCCAGTTGACCAAGCTACTGCTCCATCCTTGGCACTACTTGGCACTGTGCCAATTTTGCCTCACAGGCAAAATCTCTCTCCCTCTCTCTCCCCCTCACTCCCCCCCCCCAATCATCTCTATCTATCTATCTCTATCTCTATCTCTATCTCTATCTCTATCTCTATCTCTATCTCTATCTCTATCTCTATCTCTATCTCTATCTCTATCATCTCTATCATCTTTCTCCCCCTCCCTCCCTCCCTCTCTCATCATCTCACATACCTGTGTTCCAGGGTTTAAAGCTGGCCTTTGCAAAAATCCCTTCATCACGCTCTTGTTTGATGAGAATTCCCTACTTGTTTTGAGATCTGCCATTTGCGTCCAACACTCAGCATATTTACACGTGGGCTTTACCAGCATTGGCTAGAGCTGGTTTTAATCCAAAGCTGTAAAGCCTGATTGTGGCACTTCATCCTATCAGCCACATGTGTGCTCTCCTCTGCAAATGAGAACAGATTTGTTGGACAAGGGATGCTTTCCATAAAACTATGTTGACTGGACTTGATAATGTTCCTAGCCTTTAATTCTTTATTAATTTGATCCTGTATCAGCTTTGCTGTTTCTCTGCCAAGGACTGATATCACTGGAGAATGCTACCCTGCAAATTCAGCCTTGACACAATAATTTATACTAAGCAATCCTCTATTTTTCTTCAGTCACCCAGTGACTCATTGAATTTGACCTTCTTTTTGCCTTTTTGTCAGCATCCAAGGGTATAACTGCTCTTATGTCATTGCTGGAATGTGTAACCGATGTTTCCTGAGAACCCGTCTCTCTTGAAGCAAGGGCTGTGATACACTAGTGAATCTCAGTTACTCTTGTGGGATATTAAGGGGAACTACCAGCACACTGTGTGTTCAACTGCTGATGGTATCTAAACCAAGTGTCCATGACACAGCAATGAGAAGCTGCCACTCTCTTCATCTTGCTCTCGAGTGCAGGCGTGTCGTGTGGGACCACGGCATTGCCTGCACTTCTCTGGGTCCAGCTCCTGCCCCGCTACCAAGCCTGCATCTCCACTCAGAGTCATTGCCCTTGAGAAATTGTACACATCCTCTTTGCAGATTCCCTATCTTCCTGTCACGATGGTTTTTGTTTTATTAGTGCAACAGGGATTTTTTCTTCCATTTTAATCTTCTGGGACATCTGTGCTGTTCCTGCAGTCTCTCTCCATATTACAACTTGCACAATGTTGTTTTTTTTTTTACCTTTGGCAAGTCTGTCCTTGCAGGTACTTAGGAAGCCCAGTTGTGAGACTCAGGGCCACCCAAGCACTCCTGCTGGCAGTGCTGATCCCAGCGGTGAGCTGGGACTAAGCAATTGAAGATGATCCTCCTGGCACTGTAATTACATTGTGAAGACACTTGAAAGTTTCTGTTGTTAAATATTTAATGCTTTAAGAGGAATGAGACCCTGAATGTGAATTTTATGATGGATGTCTTGCTCATCTGTGGATGTGCTGAGAGCCTCCACTCACCTTCCAGACACAGTGACCATGAATATTCATTCTGCTCCTGCCAGGTGTCATCTCCTTTGTGAGGCTGCCAGGAACTACACACTGGGCACTCAGATAAGCAAGGCGGCTAGTGGGGCATTTAGAGGGACAGGAGATGTGCTGAGAGTGACTGTCAGATGGGGATGCAGCAGTAGTTGAGAGAACCTCATTTCGGTGTTGAACTCCGTGTGCGCCTGCAGCCCAGGGATAGACTGCAGCCATCTTCTGTCTTGCTCTCCTGGAACAGGGGAGGTGGGGCTGTGCGGGTGGTTTCATGGGCTGAAGGAGTGCAGTAGGGTACCTAGCCCCATGCTCAGCCCACACTGAAACAAATGTTCCATTTATAGTTGCTGCCTGGCCCTAGGGTAGCATCACCATTAACCGGTGTGGTGCTCACATGTCCTTGGGGTTTTGCAGCGAGGGGAGAGGTGCATACACTTAAGGTGGGGTTGGGCAACCCTCTTCTCACCTCTTCTGGTGGGTTTCTTGGCAAAGCCACAGAATGACAGTGACTTTGTTCCACAGCAGCTCCAGAGACTGTGAAATCAGTTTGCATCTATTGTCTGCATGGAAACCAAACCCTTGGGCTGTATTTGTGTGCTTTGGACTGGGACCTGGGGTTGATGCGAACAGGAAGGGCACTGCCTCAAGTGCTGGCCTAAAATGATCTGGAGAGCCGGAGAAAATGACACAGCTTTATGAATTTTATTTATTGTCCTGATTTTTGTCCTCTCTGCCATTACTCCTACCTTCAGCTGGGGGAGAACCTAAGGGTCGTTCTTGCTGTGAAGGAGATGAGAAGGAACTTTTCAGCCTGCTGGTGCGTGGGACTATGGCTCAGCACGTGCGGACACCAGGCTGTTCCCAAGTCAGACTCTTTGAAGGCTGGGCTCATCCTGCTCAACAAAGAAAGAAATGAGAATGAGCCTTGCTGGGATGGACCTCAAACACGACTGCCAAGCACTCACGCCCATATCATGTCCCTGGCTGCTACAATGAAATGGAGAGAGGTCATTCCCAACTTTGAAAATTGGGAGTGATGCCCAGTCTTTAAAAGAGCCATTGCTACCATTGGCTGCTCCCCTTGGGAGAGCTCCAGTGAGACAAGTGTCCACTTTTTTTAAATTAAAGATTTTGTATACAGTAGAAATTCCCTAGTTCTGTGATTGTTGAGATAAAAGATCACCAGAAAACTTTAAGAAACCATGTTTCTCCACTCGGCTTGTGATTTTCTTGAGTTCTCTCCTTTTCAGTGACATTTCAAGGAAAGTGTATGTTTTCTACCTCCGGTGATTTTTCTTCCAAAATCTTAGTTTTTCACCAAGAAAAGGTTTTGATAGCAAATTCTGAATCACCCTTAATTTATCACAGCCACCAGCCTGTCCTAGCTGGAAAGCCAGCTTTGACAGCTAGCCTTGACTGATACAGCCACCAGTGCTTTACAAGTGTGCATGCAGGCAAATGTATTTCTGGGGTAGAAGAGGCGTACTATGCAACACAGCACAGCTCTACTGATTTATAAGCAGTTTTGCCCTTTGTTGTTCTTGATCAACACATTAAATCCTCCAGCACTCACACACGCACTGCACTGACACCCAGGGGCAGGTACCTGGGGGTTAAAGGGTGGGTCGTTGGTCCTCCGGGTCAGCACCTGCAGAGATAAAGGAACAGAAAAGGAAATAAAGGGGTTTATCTTCCTCCGGGCTCAGCAGGTATCTGGAAACCCTGCCGTCACAGCATCTGCCATCTCCTTGGGGGGCCGGCTCCGCAGCCTGCTGGGGTGTGCTTTGTTCTGCATCAGCTGGAGGAAGCGCTGTGCCTTCGGCTCCCCTTCGTCCCTCCCCCGTGGTGCTTCATCTTTAGAAATACGCCTGATGTGGCTGTGTGAGCTCCCCTGTCCTGTGCTCACCAAGCAGCCTGACACCCCTCAGCGGGCAGGGGTGCTGCCAGGTCCCACCGCCAAAACGCAGCAGTGGTTTCCTCCAGCCCAGAGGCAGCGAGGAGGCAGCTTTCCTCCAGGCTGCGGGCTCTCTGCACCAGCTGTCCAGAACGTGGCATCCCCAGGCTTGGCTTACAGCCCAGGAAAGAAGCTGCATTGGTGGGGACCTGTCTTCTGCCCTTTGACCAGAGCCCTGCTTGGCTGTGTGATGCCAGGCTGCCTGCACACAGCCTGCAGGAAGATCACAGGCACCTTCTCATGCTGATAGAGACTTCCCGAGCTGATGGATGGACATAAAGAGCACCACTGACCTGAATAAGACAGGGGAATGAAGGTTTTTCTGAGCACAGAGAACCTCAAAGCCAGTAAGCAAAGGTCTGGTGACCTTACCGGATGCAGCGTGGCTATGACGGGCGGTGGGAATTGTGTCTTCAGCAGCAGCGTTTACTTTCCTGTTCCTCAGCGGTCACGGCGCTGCCCTGGCCGGGGGCTGCGTGCGCTGCTACTGCTGCGGCTGTTTGCACCGGCTGCGAAACAGCTTGTGGAGCTGCCCAAAAGGCGTAGAGCTTCAGGAGCCCGCTGTGGGTGCACGGGGGGTCTGTGTCCCCCGCAGCGGGGCTCCTGCGCTGAGCTGGGTGGGATTTCACGCCAGGGTGCACATCTACTGCAGTAGCCGCTGCCCGCGGTTCCCGGGCCCGGGGCGATGCGGGAAGGGCATGTCTGCAGGAGCTGGCAGGGCGTCTTCATGCAGCGTGAAGGCAGCAAGGGGATTTTCTGAGGCCTCACCCACGGCTCCTCTCCAGGAGGACCGGCCATCCTCTTTACTTGCGGCGGATGGCATGCGCAGAGAGAGGGGAATCGCCATGGCGGGTCTGACCACAAGAGAGCTGGGGGAACCTGCGGGCTTGCAGGCAGCTTCGGGCAGACAGAGCTGTCTCGTGGATTGTGTGAGCTCTGGATGGTGGTGTTGGATGACTCTATCTGAGAGCGAATGCAGCAGAGATTACACTCTGACTCAAGGTTAGTTTTGATTTATTATTCCCAGGAACCTTTAGCACAGCAAAGCTTTTTGAGTTCCCTGCAACAAGCGCTCTTTGTTTTACTGCCTTTATAAATCACCTTAGTGTGCAGAAATGTAAGAACAGAAAATGTTAGTCTAGAATAAACAATTCCTAACCAGTGAGACAAAATAATCAATATGCATAAGATAAAGCACCAGCGTAAAGTGAGCAATGATAGTAATGAGGAAGACAAACAAATCAAGAGGTGAGACTCCCAACACCTTACTACCAAAACAAATGTTGCTCTGGTCTCCAGAGCTTACCAAAGACCAACGGTCAATGACCCTGGATGCAGCTAGGACTTCGGGATGGCACCTTGGTTCAATCTGATCTGTGTTAGATGTGTGGAAGAATGAACCTGAAGTGCATTTGTCTAGTTAGGGTTGGGATTGTGCAGGAGAGATGAAGGTCGTGAGGTGGGAATGGGGTTAGGAATAAGCTAAGGGATTTCAGCCTGGGAAGACATGCCTGGTGAAACAGTGCATGCGATGTGGGCAGGATAAGCCTGATGGCTAGTGAAGTGTCATCTGAGGTGGAAGAGAGCAAGGCAGAGGGGCCTGCAAAGTTTTGCAGCAGCATGAATAATTCCAATGCTAGGTGGGAAGAGGGTGGAGACCTCTGTGCCACTGGCGCTCAGCTCCATGGACACTGGCAGTAGGGCAGTCCATCTGCATGTCCTGGGACGTGTTGCATGGCCATGAGCCCTGGTACCTCTGATGGGCTCTGCTTCTGGTACCCACCTGCAGCTGAGGCACCTTCTTGCACCACGGGAAGCGACCTTCTCCAGAGCCTGGGACTGGCCCTAGGACCACAGGGAAGCAAGACATTGGTGAACAAGAGACTTCAGGGAATGGAGCGAGCAAGGATAACTCCTCTGTGCAGAAGGGCTGCCTGCAGTGAAACGATGGCTGTCAACCATGTGAGTTGGCTGGGAATCAGGCTTGACTAAGTTTGGGCAAGCAGCCTGCAGAAGAACAGGAGGTTGAGGGCTAAGTGTTTATTTCTGCATCAGAGTGGTTTATGTCTGCAGCCAGCAAGTGTAGACTAACTGGAGGGGTACAGAAGCAGCAGCCTCTTTCACTTGAATACCTCCAGGTGGGACCTTGGAGGATTCCCTTATGTGAATGACCTTTCAGAGGGCAAGGTGCAGTGCAGTGGTGTGGGGATGGGGGCAAGCATGCACGTCAGGTATGCTGGCCATGCTAGGACAGGTCTGATAAAATCACAAAGGTTGCTACACATCTGAAGGGTAGGGATGGTGCAAATGTGTGGGGTGGGGACCTCCCTGCAGGAGTACCTTTGCTCTTTGCTCACTTGCAGAGGCATTGCCCAGATCCACTGACACAAAGAGGCATGGAACACAGGCCACTGTGCTTGGCGTTAGGTGGCCGTTTCCTCCTAAGTGTAAAGTGTAAGACAGCCAGAAGAAGAGCTGATGCTGAAGGGGTATCAAGTTTCAGGGAAAGGCATCTTTCTGGTCCCTCTGAGATGCCTGGCTTTTTGGGATTCAAAGGGGAGCAGCGGCTGGCAAACACTTGATGTGATCTTAGGTGACAAACTCTGTCTCATGCTGCAGACCTGCCTACAGGGACCTGAGACCGATGGTGAGTCCATCTCACCTAAGACTACACCCACAGTGCAGCAGCCCTTGCTGACCTTGTCACTGGACTCCCCCAGAGACACCAGGGTGGTCAGTGAGGACAAGGTTGCAGGAAATCTCAACCTATGTGTACACTGGCAATATGTCAGATGAGTCAAGCCCCAAAATAGCCTCTGCCCCTCCTCATGCCTCTCAGACCCTGCACCACCCTCCTGCAGTGGACCACAGTGTCCAGCCCTGCGCGTCACTTGTGTAGCTTGAGGCACATCCGAGATCTCGTTGTGTGTGGTGGCATCAGGGGACAGGCCTTCACCTCTGGAGGGAGGTGTCTCTGCTGAAGGTGGATGGATATTGCTGTATCTGTGGTCTGGCACTGGGGCTGGAAGGGAAGCCGTGACCCAGGATCAGGCGTCGGGTGGGGGCGAGGAGAAGAAGTGGCTGTGTCCAGGGAGCTGTGCAGAGAGCGGAGAAGGACAGAGGCCAAGAGAAATGGGCAGAGATGCAGAAGAGAGCAGCTGAGCTCCACAAACAAACATACATAACTGACAAACCCTGTGCCAGATAAATCACTGGAAACCTCCAACCAAGCACACACCGAGATTTCTATAAGCAACCTAACCCAGCAAACTCTTTTGAGGAAAAACTCAAAAACTTTGATCATTGTTGCCATGGTGATGTGATTTGGAATAAGTGTGGCAGAGTGTTTTTTATTATCAGCCTTTGTCATAAACAGATAACCTGCTGTAGACTTAGAAAAAAGGGATAGAGCTGGGCTCAGACCATCTAATCATCAGACCCAGAGGCTGCAACTAATAAATCAAGGAAATAGGAAGATTGTAAATTCCACCAGAGGTCACTTAGTTAAACAAAGCGCAGGCATGGGAGACAGCCAGAGTGGGTGGGGAGTGAATTAACAACAGCAAGGTCTGGTCACTGTCAGTTAGCATTCAGATTCTGGTTTATGGTGACAGGCACCTCATCTCCAGAAGCCTTCTAGGAAATACAGCCTGCATGCTAAGCTTGGGCTAGCTGGTGAGACTGTGGCTGGTTTGGGGAGATATTGCCCTGTGGTTTTACCCTAGGGATGTGGGCTACACTCTGCCTTGTGCAACATCATCCAGTAGTTTGACTCTAGTAGAGGCGTGAGCAGACCCTGCCCTAAATCACTCCACTGGTAAATGTTGCTACCCTCCAAAGTCACTAGTTGCAACAGACTTAACCTCTTGTGTGTGTGTGGTGGTTCCATGGTCCTTGTGCATCTCTGCGATCTGGGGATTTTAAGCAATTCTTGGATTCTGCCAGCCATGGATTAGTAGCAAATATTACTCATGCAAATAGTTGCACTTCTGCTAGAGAGGCCTCATGCTTATGTTTCTGCTCCACATTGGCTTAAAAGGTAAAGTAGTAACTGTGGGGATGAGCATAGAGCTTGCAACTCACCTCTTGTGGGGTTTGCACTCAGTGCTGGCCACGTTACAACAGGCATCCACAACCTGGGGCTAGCTGCACCGGTTCCCTGTCAGCAGCTGGTGACCGTCAGTGCTGGTGAACGGTACGCTAGGGAGAAAGATGCCAAGACCAGACAACAGGAGCATGGTGAGAGGAAACAGAGCTTTCCCCATCCTATCCCACCCCAAGATCTTGCTGCTGGCTGGACTGATGTGTTAACAGAAAGGGAGGGGGAGATGCAGGGACCTGCTCCTTTCTGGGGAATATACCAGCGAGGCAAGATAACCACCATGAGGAGCGGCACAACTTTCCCCAGGCAGGGCTCCCTTTGGGGGGTATGTCCTCTAAGCACATGGTCTGGACCTGGCACACAGGCACGCTGAGTGGGGGCTGGCCTCCACGCTGAAGCCCTTGGGGCCAGGGGCGAGGCAGCCCTGGACTGCTCGATGCTCTCGAGAACTAGAGCACATGGGTGCATAACCCAGGGAAAAAAGAAAGCCCACCTGGTAATCTGGAAGTTAGCTGTGGGAACAGTCTACCTCCAGGGAGTGCCTGTGCTGTGTGGCTCTTTGGATTAGTCTTGGAGACATGGTTTCTGTGGCCTCCGTTTCTCAGATTTGCAAGTGTGCCAATTTGACAGCTGGACTGACCAGGAAACAAAGCTGTGAGCTCACAGGCAAGAAGGCATGTTTTGTTCTGTGTTAACTCCACCCGTAAGTCCAGGGCATCTTGTGCAGTTCCCCTGCCCCTGACTCTTGGCATGGATGTCATAAAGATCACTCAGCAAAATTTGTCTATAAACATAAAATATTTCCTATGTCTCTGCCAAGTTCCCGTGAGTCCCATCTACTCTTCTAGCAAAACCCTGCCCTTTGTAGTACAGAATCTAACCCCAGGAGTCATCAGCATCCCACAGGTGATGGCTATGCAAAACAGGTTGACACTGAATTTCCAACACAAAGCACCTACTTGACCCTTTTTCCTCTTTAATTCAAAACGCCCTTGGACTTCGAAAAGCTTCAGAGCTGTGGTGCTTCTATCTTGCTGAAGCCCAGAACATCACATCAGTTCTGGTTTATCCAGTGGAAGCTTGAACCTCTATCAACCTAATTAGTGGCTGTGAACACCGCATTGCTCTGTCTGACTCTCCCTAGGGATGCGGTAGATCAGGCTGCTTGCACTGGGTGATGCTCAGAGAGCCTTTCCTCCTGCTTCACCCCGATGCTCCCAGCAGAGTGCTCTGCTTCCACGAGTCAAACTGTGTCCCATTCTTGTTGTTCAGCCTGTGCCTGGCATTTAATCCCGTTCCTCACAGCGTGGTTTTACTTCGCTGGCACTCCCAGTCTGAGCAGTTGCCTCATCTCTCTCCTGCATCTCTGGAGAAGAGGGAAATTTGGTGTGATGACTTCTGAGAGCAAAACAAAGTCCCTCTCCGTACATCCCTTCACACCTCACGTCTCCAGCTCCTGCTCATTCACCTCTTAAAGAATTTATTTATTCTTTATTCTTTTATTATTTTATTATTTATTTATTCTTTTATTCTGCCCTCCAGAGAAGGGCAACGAAGCTGGTGAGGGGTCTGGAGCACAAGTCTTGTGAGGAGCGGCTGAGGGAACTGGGGTTGTTTAGTCTGGAGAAGAGGAGGCTGAGGGGAGACCTCATCGCTCTCTACAACTACCTGAAAGGGGGTTGTGGCGATGAGGGTGTTGGCCTCTTCTCCCAAGTAACCAGCGATAGGACAAGAGGAAATGGCCTCAAGTTGCGCCAGGGGAGGTTTAGATTGGATATTAGGAAAAATTTCTTCACTGAGAGGGTGGTCAGGCATTGGAACAGGCTGCCCAGGGAGGTGGTGGAGTCGCCATCTCTGGGAGTGTTCAAGAAACGTGTGGATGTGGCGCTTCAGGACATGGTTTAGGGAACATGGTGACGCTGGATTAATGGTTGGACTTGATGATCTTGAAGGTCTTTTCCAACCTAGTGATTCTGTGATTCTGTGATTCTGTGATTCTGCTTTCCTTGGGGTTATACAACATGGCAAGGCTTTTGTGTAAAGCTCAGGCTGCTGATGAACATCTCGCAGCATCTTTCCGTATGCAGGAGGCCATGTAAACACCACATGTATGTGTGTTAAGGTTGCAATCTCAGAAAGTAGGAAGTGAGACACGTGAACTCTTCTAGGCATTGTTCAGCCACTTTATGGTTCAGTGTCACCCAGTTGTTCTGCTACATATGGGATTTAAACTCCCTGCTCTTCACTGAGGGCAAGAGGGGAAAGGAGGAGAAGTTGCATTTTAGGTTTGGATTAAGCAGAAGTCATGGAGAGGTGGCTGCAGAGAAGGCATTGTATGAGTAACAGGAGAATTAAGTTTTGGAGTTAATTTTGAAAGTAATTATCTCCTGGGAGTTAATTTTCTACAAGCTTGGTCTGGGTGGTGGTTTGAAACTCCTGCGTTTGAGTACCTTGGCTCTAGCTCCGGGGCATGTATGGAGGTAAAACCATCATGTAAGAAGTGTGCTCAACGTTCTCCTGCCCAGGGAATCTGGTCTGAAAGCCCCCAGAAATGTGCACCCACTCAGCAAAGGTAACTCTCATACCCACTGCTTATAACAGGGTAGTGCTTTGATCCACAGCACAGTTGTTTCAGGTGCAGGACAAATCCCTAGCAAAGGCAAGAGCCTTACTGGAGAGGCTATTCTCTAGTAAATGATACAAACACGCAGCACACGGCCACCACTTTCATAGTGATGACAGAGGGAACCACAGATGATGTCCTGGGGCTGCCATTACCGAAGTGCAGAACAGGGCCATGAAATCTGCCATTTTTGTGACTCCATGACTGAAGCAAGAACCTCCAATGATCAGGACACCTTTGCAATACACAGGAGACAGGCAAGTGCCAAAGCTTTGAAGACCCTGGAACCTCGTTGCCATGAACAGGTTCTGCAGCTCAGGCCACGCTGCACAGGAGAGGTGGGGAACAGCATGGACATCACCAGAGCAAACTGTGACGGCCTTGGACACCTCTCTTGACACATCTCCCCAGGCTTGTGATATGTGGGCATGCACAGAGATGCATCCCTGGCATCTCCTGCAATGGAGGTAGTCACTGCTTGGACAGTTCCTGTGGTATCCTCTCCGGTGTATTAAATAAATCCTCCCTTCTTTGGCCAAAAAAGCCTTGCACAGATGAAGTTACTCTCTGTACAGTGTAGGGCTGAACCACCAAAGAGCTGTTGCAAATGGTAAGTTTTCCTCAGTATCCAAGCAGTGAAGCACCGAACTCCCACTGGTGCCTTCCAGAACAGCTGTGCAGAAGGCTACCCATCCTTTTGATATTCCCCATTACAGGAATGGTTCTCTGCTGCTAGCAATGGTCCTAGCTGAGAAACGCAACCTGTTTTAATAAAAATAAGTTAATAGTAAAAATTCTAAAAATGAACTGGAGCATGATTTTGAAAAAAGGCCGAGGGGTTTGGGCTCAGGGCGCTCCACACAGTCTCTGGTGGGAGGAGGAAAAGAGGTGCCTTCTTCTATGACCTCTTCAACAGTCCTTCCTTCAGCAGGCAAGGACAGTCAGCAACATCATTAAAAAGTAGTAAGACAGCACAGCAACATCACAAGCCATATCAAATGTTTTCCATGCCAGCCCACAAAATAAGCACAGGATCAACTTCAATCCAAAATTCATTGTGTTGTAGCTATGTCACAGGCCATTTAGACAGCATATTAAATTAATATAATGATACCATCTGACTCTTCCCCTACAGGGATCTTGCTGTTTATTGGAAGGGGGCTTAGTGGCGAGCGGAAGGGAAAGCGTTTCCTTAGTGCAGCTGCAGACCAGGAGGGGAAGATGCAGGTCCGGACCATGCAGCAGCATCTGCTCACCCTCATCCCTACTCCTCAGCAGACACTCACTCACAGCACTAGTTCTGGGTTGTAATTCATAGTCCCAGACTGGGCACCTTAGCCAGCTCCCACAAAATACTTTGCTGACCAAGTTTGCTGAGTTTCTGAATCAAAGCATTTCTCCCTGATATTCAGAGAGCATGCTGCAGCCTGTGAACAAATTCTCCACCAAAGTCACCCTGCATTTATCCCTCTTTTTGCTTCTAGTCGCCACTCAGCCATTTGGGCAGGATGCAGGAACAAAACCGTGTGAGTTAAGTGATAAAATGTGCACCCTGAATCCCATTGTGGAAAGTGGCTAGCAACCAGCCGAACTCTTCAAGGCACTCTGAATCTCTGAATGACTCATGAAAACTAGTCAAAAAATCCTTTTAGGAAATGACGTGGTTTGAAGAAATCAGAATCTGCTCACAAATCATTTGCTAACCAAAGAATGAGTCTACAGAGCCTGTTCCTCGTGGCCTGACTCATCCTCAGTAGTATCCTTTTTTCTTCTTGTCTTTGAGCAGTTCAAAAAATTTGTATGGAATGGCTAGAGTATTTTATAGATATTACTCACCAGCTCAGCATGATTAAATGCAACCTATAATATATATAAAGAGGGCAAAATTTTCAAAAAATGTCAGACTGGCTCAGGAGCTAAATTTCCCAGGAGCCTTAAGTGTTGCAAATGCTGAGGACTGCAACACATCATTTTCAGGCTCCGTGCCACCTAGGAGTACTTCTCCTTAGCTCTTGGGGCTGCTTAGGCGATGCAGGAGGACTTGTTTACACTGCCCAGCCCCTCGCAAGTGTATGTAGCTTTTGCCAGCTTCAGGGAAGAGTCTCTTTTAATCTAGGACTCTTTTTTTAGGGTGAAACCTTTAAATCCAGATAACTTCAGTGGATAGACTCATCCTTTAGCTGCCTCTTTTGTTGAGAGAGGGAATTTAGGCACTTGATGTAGGAGGACTGCTTTGCCCCAGGATTAGCTCCTCCAAGGTAGGTGCAGCAGTACCTATTTAAAGGCTAAAGTTATTCTCATGATATCTAGTTTTTCCTTCTGAAAGCAGGGAAGGGGTCAGAAATCACATCTACAGGAAGGTAAGGTGACTAGGGAGGGCTGAACCTCTGTCACACTCTCAGAAGAGCTTCTTGCTGTACAGTGGATCAAAGCCAACAAGTTTGAGCCAGACATCAGAGTATGGGAAAAACACGGCTCTGCTGAACTGCTTATCCCTGAGCAGAGCCAGCTTAAGGCTTCCTGAAAGATTGGCAGCTTTGAGTTTTTGCCCCTACATGTCCCAGGAGAGACTATAAGAGCACAAGTGCGATGGAGGCAGAGAGCCCTTGAAAACCTAGTTGTTCCTCGGGCTGCTTTGGGGAGAACCCACCTATCCCAGCCACCACTCCCTCACTGGGAGAAGAGGTTGCATCCAGCCAGCTTTGTTCCGGGCATCCAGCACAGGCAAAACAACCTTTTTAGCCAGAGCAACTCTTTACCTGATTTGTGCCCGTAGCTGATTCTGCCTCCGAGAAATTTCTGAGCAACACATGGTACTGAGGGTAGAGCAAATCAAGGAAACACCTGGGGTGGGAAAGCATTTCTAATCACCTTCAGGGCTGAAACTCGGGAAACGCGAGCAGCCACCAGGGAAGGCTTGAGCAGGGCTTCACCCTGTCCCTGCGAGCAGCGGGTGTTTGCAAGGAAGAGGTTAGTCAGCAGCTCCCTTTCGGTACAGGGACAGTAATCTTGGCTTTTAATAGCTCTCTGTTAGCTCAGGAAGAAGGAGCAGCTGACCATGAAACAGCAGCAAGGACATCTGAAGAGGCCTAAAAATGTAACATGTGAATGATATGTTTTTAAATAGAGTACTCAAAGAGAAAGAGAACTTGGGATAAATCCAAAGCTGAAAATCCAGTTTGGGGGAGTAAGTGAATGCTAGGTAAAGACCGAATTATCACTTAACACAAGTGAGAAGGAAGGGTTGAGCTATCAGACCTAGACCCATTCCTTGGAAAGGGATTAAAAATTTCCAAATAAAGGACACTTTGGGTGGGAAAGGCACATGAAACTCTGTACCCACCAGGGTTCCAGCTGTCAGGATGTGCTGGGCTCTCAGTTGTCCAGCAGGGTCAAATCCCAACACATTACAGAGAAAATGAAAAATCCTTATTAAAGTAGACATCACATCTAGTTAGGTCAGTTATCACAGCAAAGAAAGGAACGAACCTAGCCTGATGTGATTTGTTCTCCAGGAATCCATACCTGGCGTTTTTATTACTTTACCTTTTGGCTAGCCATAATCTAATTGTTTAATACTGTTTTCCTGAAAAGTCTCCAGGCTCTGGAGTCAAACTATAATTTGGAGCTGGTCTATAATTTTCACCCCCCTTTTTTCTTCCACTTCTAAACCCAGATATTATACTTCTGCCACAGCCCCTTCTCACCCTCCCATAAAAGTATAGCAAACAGTTCAGAGACAGCTGAATCCTTCAGTGCTCCAGGGGGATGTCTCCAGGCGCTGCGTATCTGAGTACCTCTGTTCTGGTTCAGTCATCTTTAACTCATCCTTTCTCACACCTGGGCTGTCTAATCTCTTTGTAAAATGCATTGCCTTACACAGCTTGTTGCAATTATTTCTTTATTCTGAGTGTCAAAGAATATGCTGAATGCTTCAGCCTCATCTGTGTCATCTGTTATTTGCTGTCATGGTCCCATAGGGCTAGGCTTCCCTTTGTCATCTTTCTTTGAAGGTATTTCTAGAGCCTTTTTTTGTGCCCTTTCTGCTCCTCGCCAGCCTGGCGCGTGTTGGGAGTGCTGTTTCTATTCCGGTGTGATTGTGCTGCCACTCTACACGCTCTGCGCTCACGTGTCCTCACTCCCATTTACTGAGCAGTTCTTTATTTTTAAGCCCTAAAGAGCTCACGATGCAGCCGTAATGGCTCTTACTATTCTGCCCTTTCCTCTGCATCAGTATCATTTGCTCTTAAAAGTAAAGGAGAAACATTTTCCACTGCGAGCAAAGGATAGAGATTTGAGGAGGTGTCAATGCTGCAGGCACGCTCTGAGGGGTCCCTGGGTGCTGGGGGGGCTCAGTTTGAGACAGCGTTCTAGCAAGGACGTGTGTGATTCTGTGGGGGTAGCAGGCAAAATCCGCACTGCATCGTGGGCTCCTCTCTGATCTGCACTCCCTTCCATCCTTTTTGTTTTGATAATCTCACCTCTTGTCCGTGGCCATCTGGGAACAGATTTCCTGCCAGGCTAATTAACTCTTATGGCACTATTCTCTTCTTCAGCATCATTTTTTGCCATGTTTCAGCTTGATACAGATACTGGCGGGAGGTGCTGTTAAGGTGAGACATACTATGCTAATAGGACATGATGCCTCTGATGGCAGTGAACTAGCGCTGATGATCTCATGGCCCTGTCTCCGTGTCATCTCACAGAGATCAGGCATCTGCAGGCTCAAAGGAAATACAGGTTGATCTTGCCTGAACAGAGGATGGGCGGAGAAGCAGCTCCTTGTGCCATAATTCAGGTTTGGTTTTTTTTGTTTTTATAAACAATTTTGTTTATATTATGTGCTTAACAGGGGTGCTTCAATACATGACAAAACTTCCCTAGAAGACACCAGGATTGGGATCCCTAAAGTGATATAGAAAAACATCCTTAAAGACATGCAAAGGTCCTCTAAGATTGCAAAATCCAAGAGAATGGCTGGAGACATTTTGTGCCAGCTTCAAAGAAACATGGGTACCGAGGAAGCATTAGAAATTTTGTTTCATGCCAAAATGCAGCTTAATAAAAGAGTAGGAGATAACAATAGGAGACCCGGGTAACTGCTGTTCAGTTGCACATCAATACCTGTTAAAAGTTGATGTATCCTTTGGGTGAGTTATAGCTGAGCTGGACACGTCAGAAATGGAGCCAGA
The DNA here is from genome assembly GCF_000687285.1 of Phaethon lepturus. NCBI lineage: Eukaryota > Metazoa > Chordata > Aves > Phaethontiformes > Phaethontidae > Phaethon > Phaethon lepturus. Next base: position 7,810 of record NW_010537227.1, on the reverse strand, counting down.
GCTACAAGTCCTTTAAAAGAGGAATATAAATACTTAAACCTCTTTCTACCTTAAAAAGGGACTTCCTGGAGTCTTCTTCCTGGGTTCTCCTGACTTGGACTCAGGTCAGACTTGGCACGGGAATGCTCTGAAATCATTCAGCTGCTTTGTGTCCTTGGACAGAAGTTGATATTTTTCCTGGGCCAATTTGAATCCAAAACCTGCTTGGCCAGGAACCTTTAATAGCTGGCAATCTTTCAGCTGGTCTGCCATAATAGAGATAGGAAATAGGTGCTGTTTCTCAATAGCTTAAAATACAATACAAAGTGGCTTTTTGCTCACCTTGGTAAACCCAGTGTGAAGGTCACCAGGTTAATTTCTGACTTGCAGCAATGTAAATGTGGATAATCCAGCTCTCAGCGAACCAATTCGAATTTTATTCCCATCTCCAGATGCTGTCCAGCTCATGCTCTGAGACCCTGGTGATGTTTTTAGCACACTCCTGCCTGGGTACTTCATGAAAACAGAAGAGACATTTACAGAACAGGATCCTTCATTCCTTTGGAGGCAGTTTCCATGTCCTGAAATGGCCCAAATGACTGACTGTGAAAAAACTATGACATAAGTTCAGCACAGCAAACTGCGATTTAGGATATAGATTAGGTTCTTAAAGTCCTTTTCTTGGTCTAGAGATGGAAAATGATGGAATGTGAGAGGTGTTGGTTGAGAGGTACCTCTGGAGGTCTCTGGTCCAACAAGCTGCTCATAGCAAGACTGTTCACCAGCACTAGGTCAAGCCAGCTGCGGTTTTCAGCAGCCAAACATAGAAAACCTTCAAGAATGCAGATCTTCCATTTCTCTGTGACCTGTTCCCAGGCTGCACTACTCTCCCAGTGCAAATTTTTTTCCTGATGTGGAATTTGAACTTCCCAAGCTACAACCTGTGGCCGTTGCCCCATCGCCCCTTGTTATACTGACTGTTACTGCTGAGAAGAGTTTGGCTCTGTGATCTTTATGACTTACCTTCTAGCAGCTGCAGGCTGCTCCATATCTCCATTGATCCACCTTTTCACTGAACTAGACAAGCTTGGCTCCTTCAACCTCTGTCCACAAGACACGTGCCTCTGACCATGATGGTAGCCTCTGATGGACCTTCTCAGGTTTCTCCAAATTCCTCTAGAACTGAGGATCTAAGTTCTGAGGTGATGACAGCTTCATTTCCTTTCCTTCAGTCTTCTGGACATGCTCCTCCTTATGTACACCAGACTGTGGTTTACGTTTTTTACAATTAGAGCTCACTGTTATCTTTATATTCAACTTTGGGTCCACTGTAACCCCTAGGTCCTCTCCAGCATCAGTAGACTTGATTTTGATAGGAAATGAATGCATATGTTGGACCTGCTATGAAATATTGTCTCCATTCAAGGTGGCATTTCATATATTACATGCCTGCAAAATCAAGGAGCAATCAAATCTTTTTCAGTAATTTACTCCTATCAGGAAAAACAATTGGGGTGTCATTCTTGGGGTAAAAGCCAGGAAGACCTAGGAACATCAGAGCTCTTGTGGATGTGATTTTGCTTCCATAAATCTGCAAATGCATGGACTGGAAGTTGCATTTGTTGAGTGCACAGTGCAGGTGCTGGTATAAATGCTGCTTTTATCCGGTCCCAGTATACAGAAAGCCCAAGCGTGGCTCCATGTGACTCCTGTCAGGACACACACATATGTAGGAAGTTTGGTTATGGATTCAGGCTTAGCTAATGAATGAAAACAAGGGACATGCCCCCACGCTCCGTAGGGTGTTTCTGTTCAGCTGTCAGCCTCTCCAGCATTTCCTGGGCTCTTGGCTGTTCTGGCTTGTGTTGGCCTGGGCATTTGCAGGCAGGCTGTCAGTCTGGATCCCACGCTGCCAGCCCGCTATGAGTCACACTGACCCAAACATCCATTTGGCCCATTATTGTTTTTCTCTATTCCTGTCGGTCTGGTATTTTCATTTCTGAAAAAAACAACTCCTGACAGTCTCATCATTGAATCCAGTTTGGAAATCAGAAAAAAAAAGACAAAAGAACAGTGCCCAGACTTGTCCTTCCCATCACCCTGTTGCATTACAGAGAACATGCAATCCACTGCAGAGCCAGGGAGGCAAATGGTCCAGGATACATGTGTCTGCTGAAGGCTGCACCTGATTTCTCTTCTGCATTACCTTTTCTCCTGCAGGCCTACAGCAACACCCAGGCTGCCTGAATGTCAATACGAGCATGAGTGTGGCATTTGTGGCAACAGTTTTCATTATAATACTGGTGTCCCCACTGTCCCTCCATGTTCCATTTTACTTCACCTGGGAAGAGGACCTCGTGTGTTTCTGCAGCACAGTGCAGTGGACAGTCTTGCTCTGTCCTCTTCCACACAGCTGATGGGCAGCTCACTGCAACCTTTCCCCCCGCCTTGCATCTGTTGTGTGGGCCATAGTGTGGGCAGGACACTGCGGTTGTGATGTGCTGGCCCCTGCACTGGTGCTGAGCGTGGTGCTCATCTGCTCTGATGTCCTTTGTCGAACAGATTTTCCCGCCCTCTGATTTTGTGTAAAATCTGGGCTCAAGGTGAGCAGCAACAGAGCTGTTAGAAGGAGATTTGTAAAGACTGCAAGCACTGGAGAGTCCTGAACACACTCTGGTCTGACGGTCCAACGGCTAATTATTCTACAAAAAAATGTGTCATATTTTAGTTAGCCTGATCTGATTTCAGAATTCACTCACAGGGTCTTCTGTATGCGTACCTTCCAAAGGGAAGAGCCTTCTGCTTTCAGAAGTACCTTCACCTTTTATCTGATGAGCTCAGTGGGCTGAGCCGCACTAGTTTTAGTTTGCCAGTACTTAAAAATTATAAGCTGAGCTTTCCTATGCCTTTTCCAATTTTGTCATCAGCCTTTTGAAAGCATGGGATGTGGAACTGAACACAGCCCTTCCTTTTGCCTCACCAAATGCTGGCTGCAGTACCTGTAAGATTGCTCTTGCCAGTGCTCATTAGGCTGAGCTTCCCGGCTGTTTTTGCTGCTCAGCATGTGGAATCTCTCTGGAGCATCCCTGCAGCTCCTGGTAGAGTGCAGAGCAGGGATCCTTGGGGTGTCTAGACCTTCCACTGCTGGAAGATCTTCTAGAAGATGACCTGCAATCAGAATGCACCTGTCTGGAAAACCTGGACCCCCCAGTACACATCCCACAAGCAGCATGATGTAGCCTCTGCTCACACTCTCAGGGCACTGGGACCCCTCACACACCAACCATCGTCGAAAAATTGCCAGCATAGGCAATGTCAGTAGTCTTCTCATTGTAATGGTGTTACTACAGCACCCACAGGCTGTGGCAGGGTCCAGACATCTTCAACACACCTGGGTCACCATGATGCGTGTCCATAAAGCCCATGTCCTAGGAAGGGGAAAGGGTGTCATTCCACCTCTGGTGAAGACCCCTGAACTATGAAACATGGGTGGAGGGAAATGGTGATCTCAGTCATCCAGCAGTTTTATCAGCAAAATCAGCAAAATGAGTGTATTAATTTCTATCTGCTTGGCTCAATGAGAAGTCAGACTACTAACAATTTCTTTAAGCAAGATTATTAATGAGTACTAGGACAAAAGCCAATTAGACAAGCGCGCAATGGGTTGATTATCCTGACTAAAAGCACTTACTTGATGTCTGGCATTCCTAGGTGGCTGGGTTAACGTGTTTGTGAAATACAGCTTCTCCTCCTAAGCAAAGGTTGTAGATTTCTCCTGCCTGCAGAGTTCTCTCTGTCCTGTACTGTACAACTTTGCCATGCAATTCTCCCAACAAGAAGTGTTACAGAAATGCTGATTCTCCATCCCGCTTCACCCTTCATCCAGGACTCTAGCAGACAACTCAAGATTGAGCCATCTTAGAGTATTTGAGCAGATCAGGTAAGTCACCTGAAAGTGGCACCTGCCCAACTACAAACTCTTTTATAAGCATCTTATAGTCTTCACTGGTGCTGTGCTAAAGCAAGAACTGAAGCGTGGTTCAAGTGGCATCACTGATATTTGTTAGTGTGCACAGTGGGCCAGAAGCAATGGGTGCAACCCTGGAACAGGAATGAAGGAATCCTACTGCTGGGGATAGACAGTCCGTGTGTCCTGCCAATGTGGTTTGCACAGGGCTCTGCCATTACTTCCACCAGCTGAGATGATGCCTAGGACATTGTAGATGCTAGGAGGGATAGCAGATCCTATGATAATGAATAAGAGTGTGCCTGTGTGATGCCTCCTCTCTCCTAAACTGTCAGCTTTAACGGAGCATCAAACATTCAGACAGGAAGATACTATGAGGGTGGACAGCCACCTTGAATCAACCACCTTAAATCTCAGTTCTCTGTTGTAAGATCTGAGGTGTGTGATAGAAATGCCTCATGAATGAAACCTGGAAGAGTCTACAGACAGATATGCATGTGACTGCAAGCTACAAAGCAAGTCAATGGAAGGCTGTAGAGCCAGGTGGTCCCAGTCCTTGTTCCCCTGGTTCTTCAGATCTGGGATACTGGCTTGTGTGCTAATGGGACTCCTGGCTTTTTCCTTTCCTGGTGACTTTGACCAGAGGTCAGTAGCCTTTGATTAGGGAGATGCTTTGTCAAAGCAGGACTTGGAGCTCTCTCCAATAATGTGACTACCTACAGTGAGGGCAGAAGAGCAGAGCAAGCATCCAGCACATCGCCAGTGTTTGCTCTCATTGCTGCAGCTTGTCAGCAACACACCTGGACTCCAAGATGCCCGTTGCCACATGCTGTGTGTGATGCCTGATGCTGTAACACCAGGTGTGGGACAGCGGCTGCCACTCAGTCCAGCGCTGTGCTGGAACACTCCAGACTCCAGAAGCTGAGCTAGCTTCTCTAGTCCAGATGAGTGATGGCAACGAGGGTGAGGATGGTACCTCCCATGCCTTCACATTGGCGAACAAGGGGAACAAAACCTGTATCTGGGAACGCCCCTGCGAGTGTCCCTCTCAAAGCACTGGAGCTGGCTCAGCACACAACAAAGCTGTGCTTGCCCCCTGAACTTCCATGGAATAAGGGAAGGATAGTTGGATTTCAGGGTTTTGGTTTAAGAAGGTGACCAGGGTGAGAGAACCAGGATAGCTTAGTGGTTAAGGAGCACTAATGATCTAGTTAACCCTGGTCACCTGCCACATGCCATCATAGAGCAAGCAACTAATGTCAACAAAATACAGAGTGCGTAATTGGTGGTGAGGGCTGGGAGGTGATGAAAGACAGTCTGTAGGCCACAACCCAACTATAGGAATGGCTGAATAACCACGTCAGGTTGAATTCCAAGTCTACTCAGTAGGAGGCTCTCCTCTACCAAAAACAGAGCACAGAGTAAGGAAATAATCCCCAAACACAAAAACCTTCTACACCAGGTGTCAGGGCGCAGGACAGAGGTGTGGTGGAAATGTCCTCTCTCTGGCATCTCCCATGGGCAGTGGACATAGCTGAGTGTGAGAGATATCAGACTGGATTTATCTCACTTAACTTTAGACAATGTAGATGTCTGCAAATGAGTTGGTCACCTGGAGTTCTGGCAGGGAGTGTTTCACTTGATATTAAAAGTCTCTTTTAGAATGAGAAGCACATTTATTTCTCTCCACCAACTACAAAGGAAGGCTGTGGTTCAGTTCTAGATGGTTATATTTGGCAGACAAATTCATCAAGTGTGAGAAGAAAAAAGGGTGGATAAACTATTTGCATAGTTAAGGAATCATGAAAGCTTGCTTACACAAAATGAACTGCTTTGATTTACTGCAGGACATCACTGAGACCTGAGACAATGAGAAGGATATTCTCTGACAAGATTTCAAGTCTCGTCCATTTTGATCCATCTGTTACTACTCCGTTTCTAATGCCAAGGATTAACACAGCAGAATGGTGCTGTTTTCCATATTTTCAGAGAACAAGACATATTATAACAAAATCCAGCCAGAACTGCATCTTCAGAGAGTTCCCTGTGGTATGTGGATGAAAATATCACCATCTGGAGAACTCACCTCAAGGAGGAGCCCCTTAAAAACTACTGATTCCTCCTCTGGAAGGGTGATGGGGTTGTGGGAGCACGAAATCTCAGTTCCATCCCAGTGATATTAGCTCAACTGCTTGAATTCAAGCTTAGTGAGGAATGGATCCACCAGATGAAGTTTTGTAAAGGGTCAGGGGAAATCCAAAAGGCAAGGATTTGAGCACAGTATAACGGGAGGCACACATTGTCAGAAAAGAGAGGGATGTGCATGATATGTTAAGCTCAATTACACTTGGTACAAGTCCAAGGATGCCCTTGGGGCTGTGCCAAGCTTAGTAAACTATAAGCTCAACAAAGAAGAAAAAGCAGGGTGTCCAATGGAAGTGGTAGAAAGATCCTCTGAACCTGAAAACCAAAGAACATAACCAGATTGGAGGCCCTCAGCTGAGATTTACAGGCTGTATAAATGTAACTGAGAATGACCTCTGGTAACAATAAAATCAGAAAAATAATGCTAGAAGATTGTAGAGTGGAGATATGAAGTGTTTGCACAAATATTAGAAGAGAACAATACTGTGAGGGAAATGGATCCTTGACCAAATGCGAGGCTGATGAAGTTAATGATGGCTTTAGCAAGATGAAGCAGCTGCTGTTCTTGCAGCTTTTTCTGTAATGGGGAAATGTAAGTCCAGACAACAAAGAAACAACAGCAACTTTACAACGTGATTTCTTGGAAAAAGTGCAGAGCCTCACTTCCTGCAGCCATGCAGTTTGCTAGGTATCTATCTCTGCAGTGCTTTCAGCTCTTAGGTACAGCTGGTGAAAAAGATGTGATAGAGAACCGGTAAGCCTTGCAAGGCACCCATCATCCTCAAACTCTTGGCCACATACAGTGGTTCTGTAGCACAGTATACCAGTAAAAATACTGCAAGCTCCTGGTTATGCAGACATACTGGCTATTCCCATGGGGAAGTGATATATTGGGATATCTCTTCTCTGTTGGCATCACATCACAACCTAAAAAGGCACAGTTACATCAGCACAAACTTGGAGACTAGTAATCCCCAAAAAATTAATCCAAAGCCACAACACAGGGAGAGAAAGCAGATAGGAACTGGAAGAGCTAGGTCTTTGGTAACAGAGTGCACGTGTCCTGTACTGGGAGAAACAGCAAAGACCAGCAAAAAAAGGAATTTGCATACAGAAATGAGGTTACATTTGTTAGGAGTTTCCAGATCAAACAACCCAGCAGAGGTGAAGCCGCTGCAGCCAGGTCCAGGCAGTAGTGAGTCTGATCAGGATGAAAGACCATTAGTGGAAAATTTACATATATGCATATATCCAATATGGATCCCTCCAGTAGCTGGACTTAGGCAGTCTGCCTAGTAGCTGCCTCTGGATCCGGGTCTCCCCAGTTTCTGGCACCTGGACATATGAACTCCAGAGACCCACAGCCCTGCTCCAGTTCCCCAGACTCCCTCATACACGGAGGTGTATGGACACGTACCTGAGGACTCATGCAACTCCCTCCCACTCCGTGCCTTTTGTTCCTCCTCTAAACATTCCCAAATGTCTTGTGCAATCCCCAAATTTCCTTCCTGGCATCACATGTCCCATGCCCTCAGGCAGTGACCCTTCTCAGCCCGTGAGGCTGTCTGGAGAGCTGCTCCCACTGACTTGTCCTGTGGGTGTCCTGCCTGGACCAGGAGGCTGACGGCTCTGCTCGGAGAGGCCAGGGAAGAGCTGGGGTAGGGTGAGCTGTGTTCACTTGCATTAGGTGTATTGTGTTTGCGTGGCAGGTTTGGTAGC
>NW_010537226.1:0-590 GCF_000687285.1 Phaethon lepturus | reverse complement strand
CCAAGAGACACATGCCACATTCTACCCTGCATCTCCACCTTCTCAGGCAAGACTCCCTCCACGCTCAAAGTCATCCTCCCTGTGACAGATCCCTCCACAGGAAGTCATGCCCTTCTGTGACGCCTACTCTGTGACCTGTTCTGCAAACAAGCACGTCATCTGCCATTACTGTCTTCTCATGACATGGCCCAAAGTCTTCCCAAGGATTTCCACTTCCTGCAGACAAGTCCTCCCACTGCTCAAAGTCACCCTTCACATCTGGAGATGCCCAAGCCCTACTCACTGCCACTGACACATTCACCTCTTGGACATGCCACAGTCTTCTTTCCCTCCTCTGGCTTAACTTCAGCTTTTGTAGACCCTTCTCAGCAGTGACAGCACCAGAATAAACATTCAGATGGTACGTGCATGCATATGCACATTGTGCATCAGACTCTCTGCAGATGACCCTGCACGTTTTGCAAGCCTTCTAGCTATCTCAGAAGGACATGTGGCAGTCCTGGGAGCAATACACTTTCTAAAGGTGTAGACAGCTTTAGGTCGGGACAGCTCTAATGGCAAAAACATTGATTTCATGTCGTGAGAGAACA
>NW_010537225.1:0-1119 GCF_000687285.1 Phaethon lepturus | reverse complement strand
ACAACAAAGTTGCTTGTGTTGAGGGATCATGTAAATTCTCAGCCACAGAAAGTACATCCAAGGAATAAAAAACACCACTAACCAATGGCCATTAATAATAAAGCATCAGTGAATTAATGGCCCTCACTGGGGTTCTCTCCTGACCATAAACTACTCTCATTCCATCGTATGTTGCTTACCTGGCACACTGACAAGAAAAACGTAATTTTGAATGAATCCCACAAACATATGCCAAATGGTCCTGCTGTTTAGCCTGAGCAGGCATGATGGGCAGTGAAGAGGAGAACTGTAGATGTACACTTTGAATGGTCCTCAGAACTGTTGGAAAAGAGGTCTTTTTGCCTGGCATCTTGCACATAACCTAAACAATGTAGAGAAAGCATTTCTTCGCATGTTGTGTGCTTGCTCTTTTTATTTTTAATGGAAATATAATATTTACTATATCTTAACGATACTTTTGTTACTTCTACATCAAAGTGCGATGTGGTCCTTCTTATTTAAATGATTTAGGGTGTGTGCATGTTACTTCTGTGTCCTTTTTTCTTAATTACAACAATCTTTTGAGGTCAGTAAATATAATATTTACTATATCTTAACAACACTTTTGTTACCTCTACATCAAAGTGCAATGTGGTCCTTCTTATTTAAATGATTTAGGGTGTGTGCATGTTACTTCTGTGTCCTTTTTTCTTAATTACAACAATCTTTTGAGGTCAGTCACTGTCTTAATTCTTGCCTTTTTCTTCCTCTTAAGAAACTTGTACTGGACTGACTGGAACAGAGAAGCTCCTAAAATTGAAACTTCGTACATGGATGGCACAAACAGAAGAATTCTTGTTAAAGATGATCTTGGGTTGCCAAATGGGCTGACATTTGATCCTTATTCCTCAATGCTTTGCTGGGTAGATGCAGGTAAAGAGGTGCTAAAATCTTTCTTCATAATAGTCATAGAATAAGTATGTCCAATCCTGAAATTATGCACAGCCTATTAATGTTTATAGCTCTTTGGACTGCATCTTAGACTTTATGACTTTCTTTGGCTTTAATAATCTCTTAATTTATTCATTGTTATCAGACTGTGTGCAAGATGAAAGATTATGGTTCTGATCACAAAAATTT
>NW_010537224.1:0-1182 GCF_000687285.1 Phaethon lepturus | reverse complement strand
CCTATTTTATTTTAATTCCCTACCACTTTGGCTGCAACCCTACCTCTCAGGAGGGAAAGGGTTGGTTGATATTCCTGGTTTTGGGACAGTCAACAGATGATATCAGGAGAAAGTTACTGAAAGTGCAAGGAACAGATGTGAGAGATTTAGAGAAATTGCTGGAGACTGCTTGGCAAGTGTATTGGAATAGAGATAGTCAGAAACAGAGAGAGCCATTTTGTCGTTTTATCTTTAACTTTACAGAGTCCTGTTGTTCTATCACCCATGGAGGGGAAGCCTTCTTAATCCTTGAATAGTGAATCCACGCTGATTGCTCCTTAATCTTGATAGCAGTGAAGGTTGTTAGCAGCACCTGGAAGGGTCCGTTCCACTTCTCTTCCAAGGGTTCACCTGTAAAAGCCTTAATATAAACCCAGTCTCCCGGCTTAAAAGGATGAATAGGAGAATCCAGACTTCTAGATCTGTTTTCTAAAACAAAAGAAGATTGACGAGGACCTGGGGAATCTACCCTAGCAGATCCACTGGTTATACTGAAGCTAGGGAAACAACAACAGAGTATAGAATTTTTAGTTGATACTGGGGCAACATTTTTGGTTTTAAACCAAGCTTGAACACCTATGGATGATGATTTTGTGGTAAAGGGAGCTACTGGCCAAAGTGAAAAGGCGTACTTTTTAAAACCTCTTAAATTTAGATTGCGAAAACAATTGGGAATACACAAATTCTTATACATGCCTAACTCACCAAAACCTCTATTGGGGCGAGACTTAATGGAACAACTAAAAGCAGAGATAACATTTGAGAAAGGACAAGTAGAACTTCGAGTGGTCTGACCAGCTAATTGAACTTCTGACTCTAGCCCTCATAGATACTCCTGTTAGCTCAGAAGTACCTGAGAAAATCCAGAATCAAGTATATCCAGGGTGGGTATGGGCCTCAGAAATACCAGGAAAAGCGAAAAACACCTCCCCGGTAATGGCCAGACTCAAATCAGGGGCGCGGCCTGTAAGAATTAAGCAATATCCCCTCAGAACCGAAGACAGGGAAGGAATCCAACCAATAATCAACCAGTTTATCAAATATGGGTTACTAATAGAATGTGAATCGGAATATAACACTCCCATTTTACCCATCAAAAAGCCAGATGGTAGTTATCGAATAGTACAGGATCTCAGAGCCATT
>NW_010537223.1:0-6142 GCF_000687285.1 Phaethon lepturus | reverse complement strand
GCCCTCCGCGGTGCTGGGTCGCAGGCCTCAGGGCGTGCAGCGTGCCCGTGAGGGCGCACGGCTAGCAGACGGGCGTCGCGGTGCAGAGTTACCCCTTTTAATGGTCTTACCTGCTTTGGTAAGGGAACTTGCTGGGCTTGGAAAAAGAGATGTTTCAGGGTGGTGCTACAGGAAGGATGAGAAGTAGTTGTTTCTGTATACGTTTTAGGTGAAGCCATGCTTGTGTTGCTGACTAGATGGTGGCATATGAGCAAGTCAAGTAACTTGGAGTAGGCATCAATTTTCTCGTTAAAACTGGTAATTGTATTTTTTCACCTGTGGGCACTAATTTTTTCTGTAGTAGTGGTTATTTTCTGTTATCCCTTTTTTTCACAGCAGATTAGAAAATGGAGCTGTAACTGGGAAAGTCAGTCATTGATCTGGTTAACGTTTTAATTACACTCAGACCAATAAAATAAGTGAGGCAGGTGATTGCTAGGTAGAGAGAGCCTATGTGGCGAACAGCATGTGGTGTAAAACCGAAGGTCTAGCCTATGCACTTTTGTTTTTGCATGCATAATGAACCTGCTGTGTCGATGCAATGTGTAAACTCTCTACAGGCTAGATTGAGTCTGATATCAAAAGACTATGAATAGAAATGTGCTCTGATTTGGTCTGAAGTAGTCTAGAGACTGAAAATACTTCTGTCTGGTGTCAACAGGAAGGAGGAAAAAGAGGTAGAAGCAGACAAAATAGTTCATCAAGAGAAAACTGAACCCAGCCTGATCTGTCCCCCACCACGCAGCAGAAGCTATCTTCCTCCGGAGGATATAGAGAACTGCCTTGAGTCTCGCATCAAGGAGATTTTTGGACCCTCACTTCCTGATAACTGGCAGCAGACACCCCTCAAAGAAAACAGGTTAAAGTATCGCCTCCTGGCTCAGCTGGCAGCAGAACTTGGTCATGCTGTCCCCAACTCACAGCTCCACCTGATGCGCAGTGCTGAGGATGTCTTGAATTTCTATAGCACTCCTGTGAAGGATGTGTCCAAGTTTGATGAACTGTGTGCTGCAGAGCTGCCCCCAAACCTGAAGATTACCTGGAAGCAGTGAGTCGTGCCACAAAGCATCGCTTCGCTTGCGTTCTTAAGGAGGGATTGCAGACCAGAAGCAGAGCTCGTTCATCGTGGTAGCAACAGAATATATAAATATCACTAATAAAAGTTCATTTAGTTGTCCTCAGCTTTCATTTTTTCTGTTTTATTATAGATAGAAGTCCTCCTTGTGAAACAGTGACACAGTGTGGTCAGTAACGGTACTGATGTATGCTTTCTGGCTTTTGCCGTGGTGCCCAACAGTTACAGGGCCCGGTGGTGATAGGGAGGGGCAACCAACTCCCCAGTTTCTTCCCTGCAGCTTGTAAACTTATTGTCTTCGGTTCTGAACTGTGTAATGGGCTTTTGCAAGTGCAGTTTGGATATGTCAGGCACCCTGTTCAGCTTGGCCACCAAGTCTATCTGGGCCAGCACTCCGGGAAGGAAGGAGGGGGGAGGTAACCCAGCATCTTCTTTTTTTTTTTGGATGAAAAGAAGACACTGTCAACAAAATGTTTCTAAAAGCTATCACAGGTGCCATCTTAAAGAAAACCACTTGTTCTACTCAAAATTGCTACATTAAGATAGCGCTAAGTGTAATTCTGAAATCTCTGTAACAGTGAACTCTCCACAGCTGTGTAAGAACATCTGCCATCAAGGCAGCTTGTAGAATTCTTTCACATTTGTGGAAGGACCCTGTTTTTCTAAGTTCTGTCAGTGCTTCTAATAGCTACTAGTTAGTTTTTTGTATATGTTAGTTTTCATGTAGCTATAGGAAGACATGCAATACCTGTATGTTAATTTTTCTTCCTGTGTAACTGATGATTTAATCAGAGGAGGCAAGCAGTGAAGTCACGCAGACAAGAAAATAAAAAAATCTACAGCAGTCAGAGAAATGCCTGGTACTTTGTGTATGTTTTCTACAAAACAGATTGTTAACAGTGAGGTTGAATTCTCTGTGTGTGGTATATCTGAGAAAGATCCAGAAATACTCTAGTTATACCACTCGCTCACCTGAACCCTTGCTCCCTGTTTTTTTTTTTAGCATACAAATACTTGAAGCACACTGAGGAGCTGCTGCTTTTGTGTGTTACAGTGCTCGGTTTCTTTACTCAGCAAACTTCTCCAGTGCTGCTTTCTTCTCATAGCTCTGAAGATATTTAAGAAACCTGTTCTTTTCTCCTTTTGAGTCCTGAGGAATTACAGAATAATGTGTCATTGTGGGGTGAACGTGAGGGAACTGGGGATGTTTCACTGGTCACTGTGGAGGGCTGTCTGTTCACTAATCCCTGTAGCTTATGGAAAAACACAGTGTGATAAATAACTAAGTTTGTGTCACCTTGTCTGCTTCAGAGGCTCTTTGGGAGCAATGAATTGGAAGTATTTTTTTTTAGTGAAATTGTGTTTTCTTTCCATCAAATGGGAGATACTTGGGCCTCCTTGTTTTCTCTTACACGGTACTCATAATCCCAAAAAAACCACTTTCAGCAATCCTTCTGCCCTTCTGTGTCTCTCCCAGTATGTAACTTTCATAGCTCATGTAATGTGATCAGAAAAGATGTGAAAAACAGAAGATTGAAAAGTAGGAGGACAGGCAAGAAAAGAGCATGACAACAGGCTCGTGTTTTGCAATGTCAGAGTTGTTGTGTCAAATTGAGACTTCCCTAATCTCAGATACTTCAGCCGCTCTGGGTGCAAACCTCACACTTCCATCAGCACACCTGTGCCAGAAGCTACAGGGGTTAATGTACACAGGAAGAAGGTCAGACATGGGCATTTGAGATGTGAAACTTCCGGGTAACAAGCTGGAAAAGCAGAAGTCTGAAACGAGATCAAAGTCTGGTATAGAACACCTGTGCCATGGAAAGACTAAGACTTCTAGGTGCTTAAATGCTTGGGGGTTTTTTATCTTTGGGCTTTCAAAAGTACGTAATTTCTATTGAATTTGGTTATAAATAAATAAATGCCCTGCCCATGCATTTGCAGCAGGGCTGATCTTCATCTGTTTTAGGCAGAACCAGTAGAGAAGATTAAAAGGCGGTGGCAAGAAGCCAGGTTAGGAGGGTTTCTTGACAGAGAGACTGGATGCCAGAGAGGGTGGACCGAGAGAAAGCTGCGGTGCCCTGAGGGTCCTGCACATGTACAGCCAGCTGAGGGAGGCTGTCCTGCACCACCAAAGTCTGTCCGTCCAAGTCTGGGGGAGGATGAACATCTTGTTTCTAATGCTGACCTCCGGTTTTGATGAAATGTTGCAATTTTCCCTCCATACAGGTACTTGATGAAGGCAGGGGCAGATGGCTTTCCTGATCCAAAGAGTCACGTTCCAGAGCCTTGACACAGCCAAAAGGCACAATCTGCACACCAGGAGGAGCAACAAAAGTAGCCCTGCAGGGGTACCCACTTCCCTGTCAGGTGGGAGTTAGCTGAGGGGCAGAAGAGGCACAGCCATTCCTCCCAAGCAGGGAGGGTCAGCCACTGGCACCAGTCATGTTACATAGACCAGGTTCAGTCCTGAAGTGCAGACAGCCCAAGAGCCACACATCCATCTTAAGAGGTGATCCACCTCCACAATGAAAAACTAGCCACTGCAACATGTTTATTTTACGTAGTTGGTCATGAAACTACAGAAGCCACTGTTAGCTGCCAAAGCTCACTGTGCACAGCACATAGAGAATGATGTGCCTCGGAACAGGAATTAAAAAAAAAAAAAAATCCAAAAGCTACCTAAAGACTGATATTTTTTTCGTTTGTTTCTTTGTTTGTTTTTCCCCACTGGGTCTTAGATTCCAGGAGGTGGGCACACATTGCTTCTGAAGGGAAAGGTACCTGGGAAAAGCAAATGTGCTGTTAAGTTTAGGCTTCTGGTGCAGGGGGTTCATCTGTCAACTGGAAAAGGCTGAGGGTACCGTAAATCTAAAATGGTAGCAAACACACAGAGCTAGCCAAGAGGAAATGCAGTGAACGTGTGTGATAGGTCTAGCTTCATCTAACCAGTCATCCAGAACTTGGGTGACCTGCAAACAAGCGTGCACACCCCTGTGGATCTGCATCTACCTGCAGACCTCTCCTGGGTGTAGGCATCCTTACATACCATGTCAGAGAAGAGAGGAAGAGAGCAGGGCTCACTTACTTATTTCAGAGGGAAGAGTGGTGCCTCTTACCATGCTGCGCTATAACTGGAAGGATAAAGCAGTCCTTCAGGAAGTGGAAAAGCAAGATTCAAATCCTTCTTCAACCTGGAGGTTGACGAAGAAACTCAAAACCACACCTTCCACCTTCAGAAAGACTGCCCGTGCCATTGTGCTAGAGGATAGGCAGAGGGGGCCAACATCACTACCAACTCTGTAGAAGCTATTGACCAAGAACGCAAGATTCACGCTGTAGTAACAGCACACTTGAGCGGAACACAATCCTGGGGTCCTCAGATGCAAAATCTAGGCTACAGAACATAAAGTTTTTATCTTGGAATTCAACCCCATGATAAACCTTTGCAGTATGAGTGGATTTAGGTGCTGCTGATTGGGTGTATTGATTGGAGTATTCATCACTGATAAGCTTTCCTAACATGTCACTATTCTCTTAATACAGCAGAACAGACAAATTTATTCAGCAGAAATTTTCCCCGTGGAATTTGGTTCAAAGTTGTAGTAAGGGACCCAGAACGCTATCAATGGTTGCTCCTGAGCCTGCATGGCCCGTGCATGATCCTTATATTCCTAAGACTGAAGCAGCCTTCAGTAGAGTCAGAAGAAAATACCAACCTGGAATAAATGCTGCAAGACCAGACACAAACAGACATCCCAAATTTTCTTTGTGTCACAGGCAAATGACAGAGACCAGGCTACATGTTTTGGTTTTTTGATAATTTTTTTTTGCATCTGTTTTGGAAAAAATATACAAAAAAAGCCAAGAAGAACCAACATGGAAATGTGAGGTAAACATTCCAGTAAAAGTACAGACAGAGGCTCCATTCTTTAAAGGAGACACAAAGCAGATATCACCATGCTAGAAGAATGAGATGCAAGAAAATCCTAGAAACAGTGAAAAGTCATGTAATGAAGCCTTTGCCCCAGTTTTAGCCATTGTACATGGGCTCTTTTTTGTTCTCCCCCCCAATTGTCTTTTTTTTACTTGAACAAAGTTGTTAAATTGTAAAATAGCACTTTTGATATAAACTCTGTATGGCAGAATTTACAAAAATGCAGACTGCTACTACAGACTGTCAGGTTTGTTGGTTTTATTATCTTTTTTGGGGGGTTTTTTGTTTTGTTTTGTTTTTTGTTTGTTTTTTTTTTTTTCTTTGACATGCCAAAGCCCCTCAGTGAAAACTGCACTGTCAGGGCAAAATTGGCTTCTTGGTTCTGCCAATCTGAATGCCAAGTAATGCCACTCCTCTGGAGAAGTGGTGTCACTTTTCCTTTGCACCAGTGTTACTAGTTACCCCACAAATCTATGATGAAGTTATGAAACACTTAAAGCACAGCCTCAGCTCCACAGTGGTGGCTGTATATCCCCATAGTCAATTCCTGAAGCCAGGTTTCACTGGGAGCTTTAGCTGGGCCTCGGGGAGGAACGGAGATCTAGGGAGATGATATAGTCAGCTCACATGCTATCAGCTACTACTATAAATTTTCATGTCCAGTCTGTCTACACCGCAGACTGAGTATGCTGTTTTAGTTATTCTTCAATAACTAGCACAATCACCCACACCAGAACAATCAGTCTTTGATTCAGTAAGATGCTTAAGGACATACTTCAAGTCTGCCAAGTAGTCCGGAAACTGGGTGGCTAACTGAAGTCCACAATAAATGTCCATAAGGAATGCTTAAGTAGCTCACTGAATCAAGGATGGATGTTTATTACTTGTTGATAGTATCATTTTGGGTTAGATTCCTGATCACCATTATTTTAATATGGATTAAATATATGCAATTACTTCAGATCTATGCTGAGCTTACTCAGATCAGAATCTGACCCACTGGTAGAAGCACTTCTTACGGTAAGAAAATGCAAAAGTGAATTTTTTTTCCCAAGATAGATAAATTCAAAAATGAAAAAAAAAAAAAAAAA
>NW_010537222.1:0-53171 GCF_000687285.1 Phaethon lepturus | reverse complement strand
CGATGACAGCCGGCACATCGCCTGCACAGGGGGGCTGCCCCACGGCAGTGCTGAGCTGCCTTTCTTGTGCTCGGTCCCACTTTTGGGGCCCAGAGCCTGGAGCTTGCGTAGCAGAGTGCTGGTAGCCGCAGGTCCTTGGAAATACAGATACACCCGCGCGGTCCTAACACGGGTCTGGGACCTGGCGTGGGCTCAGCTCAGCTGCTTACAGGCCCCCCTGGGCGCTGCTGGAGTGCAGGTGAGATGCAGGGATTTCGTTTCCCAAACTTGACCCTATATTTTCTTAGAGTGAGGGATCAACACTCAGGAATGCTCAGTAGAAAACATACAAAAGGGTCGGAAAAGGTCTGACTTAAGGACTGTTACAGTACATCACCCGAGACAAGCACCAAGCATAACCTACAGCCCGCAGAAATGGCACAGTGTGGAAAGCACCCCCCTCCTCCCCTCCTTCCCTCCCTCCCTCCCACTTTCACACATAGCGAGGCTTTCCTGCACCACTCTCCCTCTTGGTGTTCTCATCCGGACAGGTACAAGGCTTGAACTCATCAGCCTCATGTGATCTAACCAAAACTCTTCTAACAACCAGCACTGCTTCACGCGCCTCTATTGTAAATACCTCCATAAGAAATGGTTACTCATTTACAAGGTAGTGCTCTACATGCCAATCTGCTGCTCCGGGGGGGAAAAAAACCCATAGCAAAATAAACCCCTGGTTTTTGGTGATGATTTCCCAGGTTTAACAATGATCAGTGAATTAGATTTGATGTTTTTTTCTTTTGTGACCCCTTGCCACCACATGGGAAAGCTGTTTTTCGTTAGCATAGTTTCTTAGCCCCAGTCTCCTGCGTTGCGTGGCTCCTTCTGACTGCCCCAGTCTCCATCACCTTCCCGTCAGGGCCTCTGCAAGAGGCAGAGTCATCTCAAAACTCAGGACAAATGTTTCAGAGCCCACCTCCCAAGGAGGTTATCTTGTGTGGCTTCAACAAACAAGTTTTATAAGGGAAAAACCAAGAGCAGTGCTGAATGCAAAAGGGAAGATCAGAGGATTTGAGTTCAAGGCTTAGCGTCTAATTTCAGCACGTCCAAGTGAGGATCGAAGCCTGGCAAGAAAAACCTCCTTGCCGCTGTCCCCCATCCACCTGCCAGTGCTCCCCAGGGGAATTGCTGCCAACTGCTTCGAAATTCAATTTCTGCACTAGCGGCACGTTGGGCCTGGCAGTAATTGCTCCGCCGTACGATCGGCTGCTTGTCGCTGCCAGAGCACCGCGGGGCCGGAGCGGCTGGTCCATGGTGCCGGGATGTTGCCGTAAGTCTCGGGGCTGCAAGAAGCCCCGTGCTTTTGGGCCAGCAGCCCCTGCGCTCAGCTGTGCCTCCCTGAGCAGCGCACCAAGGCTCCCAGTTCAGTGCCGTGCCCAGAAATAGGGCGGTTTTGCTGAGAGTGGAGCCGGGAAGGTTTTGCTGAGAGCAGAGAGCTGCCCTGAATGAGCAGCACTGAGCCCACCCCATCCCACCCCATGCCATGCCATGCCATGCCATCCCACATCCACCCGGTTCCTTCTGTATCCCCCTAACCTAGCAGGAAAGCTTTTGGGGGACCACAGGCTCCCTTGCTGCTGCTCACCCACTGCTGCTCCCTGACCACCCGTGCTATTTGCAGTACGTCTCCAGAAAATAGCTCACTCCCCCTGATGCGACTGGCTCTCCACAGTGGGGAGCGAACTCAGCAATTTACCAGAGGGATTCTGATTCTTATTTTAGACTCCTATTTTAGCCTTCTTTTTCTTTTTAAATTTGTTAAGTTAATCTCTTTTACAGCTCTGGGAGCGAGGTGCTGCCACTGCAGCATCTCAATGCCGGCAGGAAGACTTGCTGGCTTCACAGCCAGGATCCCTGCAAGCTGCTTTCCTCACCTTGCCCCCACGTGTCCCCTTTAATTTGGACAATAAAAGATGCTCTGAGCTAAGCAGCTGCTTGGGTTTTTTTCGTTTTTCTTTTTCACCTGCAAACATCACCATCTCTTCAACAACAGCAGAGAAAGTGAAATGGCAAATCTGGGTTTCCGGCATGCCTGCCCAGGGTGGCAGCAGTGACCTTGCTGGACCTGGGGATGAAGACAACAGTGCAGAGTCCTAACACCGATCAGAACTGTGGGTTCTATCTCTTACCTTGCATTCTGCTCCACCTCCACATGCCTTGTTGCAAATGGCCCTTCCCAAGGTAATGTTTTGCTGCAAGATCTGCCCTGTATCTGCCATGTGTGGAAACCTGGTCACCGGGAAATCTGTGTATAACATCTGTGGGTCATCTTTGTTTCAGTGGATGGGAAGAGGGTGATACTCTGTGGTCACGCAAGACTCTTTTCAGTTACTTCAGTACATCAACATGCTGCTACAACCAACCCGGGCTACATCTGTTATTCCTGCGAAGCCAACTATGTATCATCTTGACTCATTTTCTATTAGATCCAGCTGTTCTGGCTGATATGCTATTGACCTTTTCAGCTGGTTCACCACTTGGCTACCAGGAGGTCATTGGATGCGACTTTGACACAGGCTCAATGCTTACATCTATTTTGCTGGGGTGAGGAGGGATTTCATTCACCTTTTTCAAGCAGGAGCACCTTCGATGATCCCTTAAGCCCTTGCTCACCAACACGAGGTCACTGCCATGTTTGTAGGCTTCAGGCAGTGTCAATAAATCAGCCTGGCCCTGAAGTTTCAGCGTGTGATCTGGAAAGCGCAGCTCAGCCCCCCGGCTCTTGAGAGCCACAGGTTCACATCACAACAGGACCAGGTCCTGACTTCAGCTTTCCCAGGCAGGAGGAGGTGCCATACCGATGCACGTGCTAAAAATACCTACTAAATATCATACAGCAGCCCCACTCCCGGGGAAAGCATGGCCAGGGCTTGGGGAAGGGGAAGGGACAGAAAGGCAGGGTGAGGGACTGACCAGTACACATAACTGAAATACAGGAGATGGGAAGTAAGCAGACCATAAAATGTTGGGATGCCATATTTTGTAGAGTGGCTTGCCGTTGTGGCCAACGGTTTCTCGAAGTAGCTTTATGTTTTAGTTTTGCCCATTTATTTGGATGTGTTCAGCCCCTAGAAGAGAATGTCTGGTTGAGATGGGGGCAGAAGTTATCCAGATTTCCTTCACCAAGTAAAGAACAAGGTGAAGGTCATTATTCCTGGTGAAAGTTAGTCTCATCTGCTGCTAAAAACCCTTGGAGATGGGGAGTCTGCAGCTTCCTTCAGTAATTTGATCTCCAGCTTTATTGTCTGGTGTTTAAATCTCCTTTTAGTTACTCCTCATGTCTAGCCTGAGTCACTTCTGCTGGATATTATTCCAGTTACCTCATGTGCTCCTGCCAGCAGCTGAGGGACGACAACTGACTACCTCCTGCTTTACAGCAACATTTTACACCTTGGAAGGGTATTATCTTATGGCTTTTTAGTTTCCTTTTGTAGACTAAACAAGGCTAATTCCTTCAACTTCAGCCACAAACCTTTGTTTTCAGCCATTTGGACATAATTTAGAGCATAAGGCTTGGCTGGTGTGCCTAGGTTAAGACTGTGAGCAAAAAGTCTCTCTCATCGTCGCTGCAGTTGTGCCAGCAAAATCGTGAAAGCAGATGCAGCCACATACATTGTGTGGCCTTTTGTTGGTGCTGCTTGTGGTGGTGGCACCCTGGGGAAGCTGTGCCAGCACAGCCCTTCTGCAGGAGTTCTCGAGCCAAGACTCAGCTGGAACTCAGAGGTTCACCCCCTCGCTGCGGCCATGGTGGTTTGCAGTGCGTCTCTGCCTCAGTTCCCGGTAGTGTTGCTGCTGCCCGACTTCTCCAGGAGACTTCCCGGGAAGGGACACAACCTGCACCTTTGGCTCTGAGCTTCCTTTTGCTTTTGGCTGCTTCTGGTGCTGTGGACAGGGTAGGAAATGGAGCAGAATCTGTCCTGCAAGGCTCTTGCTTTGTCTTTTCTTGGTGCAAAAGTCTGTGCAATGCTCCTGGAGCAAGGCAGCGCGGGCTGGTAGCCCATCTCACCGGGGGGACACCCAGCCCATGCTTTGTGCACCTTCACCTGGACCCCTCTGTGCTACAGCAGGTCTCTGAGAAATGCCACGGGCTTTTAACAGTCCTGCCTGGATACCCACCCCTGCACCAAAATGTTACGTATGTGTAAGAAAATGGAAAACTGTTGTTGGGTTTTCTTCTCAGGATTGCTTTCCTTTCTGTAGGTGGGAGCCTATGTGACTGATGTGCCATCACAGAGGCCACCTGGGCCAGATGTCTTGTACCTTCTGAGAAAGGGAGGACCAGAGAAGGAGGAGAGGCCACAGAGCACACAGACAGCACATCCATACCGTGGTGAGGTTTGGTTTCCTCATGGTTGGGTCTGCACTGAAGTGCCCTTGGGCGCCCAGTGCTGACGACAAGTTTTGCAAACCTCTCTTCTGCTTTCAGTACCCCCTGCTCATCTCAGAGGCCCCAGAGAGGTGTCCATGTCCTACACAGCAGCCTCCCTGGGTGACTTATGGAAGGCATAAGGTTGTTGGTAGGCTGGAAGGACAGACTGGGAACAGCACGTTTAGCTGGTTTTGCTATCTCACTGGGACTGACTGCGGGGAACAGCTGGTCCAGCCAGGAGAAGTGCGATAGATGCCAGATGAATAAGACTCAACAGAGCAGTCCCGACTCACCTCTCCCTTCCAGCAGATCAAGCCAAGAATGACCCCAAGCAAGTCACCCACGTGAGAGGCAAACAAGAGCCAGTGCCTTCATTTTAAAAGGGCACTTGACCCCACAGGAAAGGACCTCTTCAAAGGACCCAGCACCCAGCTCTTTTGTGTCCAGCCCTGATGTTCAGCAGCTCCCAGGATTTTTGACTGTACTGCTAGTAAGGCTCATTTTTCCACCAGAGGCAATCCCTGTTGTAAATCCCTGTCATAAATCCGTGTAAAAATCATGCTGGGTACAGGTCCTACAGCTTCCTTCTGCCTCCTCACCTCAGGAGGCAGATGGCCATTGCAGGGGACACTCCGCGGCTGCTGGTGCTTCTCACCCCCAGGCACTTTGCAAACATCCTCCTTTTCTCCTCAGCCAGCCTTGGATTGCTGTGTGGCAGAGAGCAAGCCATCGGCCACCAAAACCTCCTGCCAGAGCTTCAGAGCTGGGGTAACAAGTGCTGGGCCCTGCAAGATCTTTGGGCTGAGTTTAGAGGTCTTACATTAAATGTCTGGTTTAATTGTGATGCTTAAGGTCAGGAGAATGATGAGATCCACCCACTGGACCCAACTGCCTCAGAAGTGGGGACAAGTTCTGTAGGAAGAGGTATTAACACAGTCATAATCTCCTTCCCCCAGTAATATTCAGGTAGGGAAGAGTCTTCCCTTTAAGCAGTTGAGGACAGTGTTGTGTCATGGCCTGAACAGAGGTGAGTGATGCCATTTCACAGCCTGCCTGGCGTCCAGCTGCTCTTCACGGGCAGGAATCTACCCCAGGCCTCCTGTGACAGCCACCAGCCCCGTACGGATGGTCTAGTGACCACAGAGAACCCCAAACGGTGCTACGTGCCTCTTCGTGGGCAGCCGAACGGGGTCTGTGCTGGCTCTGCTTCACAAAACCCGAAGCAGCAGACCCAGACCCCGGTGCGGGTAGGCAGTGCCTGATGGGGACGCCAGCATCCAGACCGCGAGATGTCATTGCTGGGGACTTGAGCAGCTACAGTTGCTTTGACCTGTTGACTGTTAATACTACTGCTTGGGTTAAACAGCCCATTGCACAACGGGGCTTGGGGTAGCCCTTGTTTTAAGTGTACACACTGCAGCCTTCCCTGCAAAACAACCCCTGGCCCCAAAGTGCGTGCAGCCAGAGCTGGGCAGAGCGTGGGTTTCTTTCCCTGTGAAATTTGTTAGGGTATCAAAGAAAAGAATAATAAATCTGTCATGAGTTGCAATGAAAAGCCACAATCACAGAAGCCTTTTTCCAGCTGTAGACCTAAAGGAAAGATTCCAGTGAGCAAAACTGAAATGTTTCACTTCCATTTCAAGCACGCAGCAATCGCCCATCACCCCGCTCCAGTTGCAAAACAATACGTGTTCAGCGATGTCAAACGTGGTTCAAAAAATACTTTTCTGAGTTGCAAAATTACTTGAAGCCAACTTTTTTCAGCAGAACACATTGTTTTTAGCTCATCTGATCAATTTTTAATTTTCCCATGAATCTTGTTAGCCCAGCAGCAATCCAATAAACTCCAAGCTGTAGCTGGGCTCTGCCATTTCTATGAGCACTGGAGGAATAAATGTGGCATGTGGAGTGATTTATGCAACTTCACTTGTGTTTCCCAGTTGTGGTTGCAGTTCCCCTGCAGCTCCAACGCTCTCCAGGAATCTCCTTGCTTCTCGCCCTCCTGCTGCGCTCCCGAAAGGGCTGTCTGGGTCTCCTGTCTGTGCTGCTGTATCCCAGCCCACCCACGCCGTATCAACCTGTCACTGCGACGAGCGTGGAAAATGGAAAGCCAGCAGTGGAACTAAGAAGTGCGTATGTGTATCTCAGCCCACCTGCCTGCCCAGCAGCCAACACCTCCACCAGCCTGCTCTGACCATGGCAGCGAAAGGAGAAATCAGAGGAGGACACCAAGGCTGGGGGAAGCGGCGGCACAGGGGAATTTGGAGCTAGTGGCACTTGCAAGTTTATTTCTGAAAAAGGCATTTCGAGGGAGGATTTCAGTTCTGTGCATGAGGAAATACCTGGTCAAGGAACAAGACGGAGGTCCTCAGTTTGTTATGAACATCCAAAAGGATCGCGAGTTTCTGATGAACTCTGAGACATGCAGAGCTTCTCCTGGGTCCAAGATATGAAGTCAAGCATGAGATGAAATCAGTTCCTGGGATGAGATAATATTTAACATTATCAAACAGGGAACAGGGGAGAAGGGAGCGAGGAAGGCTGCGCACAGCAGTCAGGATCTGAGTCCTGCCAAACCCCAGAGTCACACAGACAGTCCCAGATGGGTAGTCCCTCGGGCTGGACAGGCATGGTGATCGATCCAAGGTAGCTGGAGAGCAGTGATCCCAACCAGATCCCTGCAAGGGGAGAAACAAAGGTGTTCCAGTTGCTCCTTCAATCTCTAGTCACCATGGGGGGCATACTTAATGACTCAAGTTATGCTGCGTGAATCACAGAATCATAGAATGGTTTCGGTTGGAAGGGGCCTTTAAAGGTCATCTAATCTAACCCCCCTGCAGTGAGCAGGGACATTTGCAACTATATGAGGTTGCTTAGAGCCCTGTCCACCCTGACCTGGAATGTTTCCAGGGATGGGGCATCTGCCATGTGGACCCTGCCCGTGGCCTTGTGAACCTCATGAGGTTCACATGGGCCCATTCCTCGAGCTTGTCCAGGTCCCTCTGGATGGCATCCTGTCCCTCAGGTGTGTCAACCACACCACTCAGCTTGGTGTCATCTGCAAACTTGCTGAGGGTGCATGCGATCCCACTATGTCATTGATGAAGATACTACAGAGTACTGGTCCCAGTACAGACACCTGAGGGACATCACTTGTTCACCAATCTCCATCTGGATATTGAACTATTGACCACTACCCTCTGGATGTGTCCATCCAACCAATTCTTCATCCACCCAACAGTCCACCCATCAAATCCATATCTCTCCAATTTAGAGAGAAGGAGGTGGTGGGGGACCGTGTCAGAGGCCTTGCAGAAGTCCAGATAGACAACATCCTCAAAGGAGGGGAGTTATCGCCCTTAAGAAAAAAGTCAAGTTGGATCCCAACAGTACTTTTAAGTTCCTCCCAGATGCTAACTTTTTGGAGATTAAAAATTCCCTGGACTATTTGCATGCGCTGCATCTGTAAAGCACATAACACAGTGGAGGCCTGCTTCTCCTCTGGGATTTCTCTGACTGCAACAGGAACATGTAGCTGTGGTGTAGCCTCATGGCACCCAGCATTTCCGTGGGCTCCTCTCCAATACATGAGTAGCTGTGAGCAGCCTTCAGCCTGCGTACGTTTCTCCCCAAGACTTGTTGGGCCAGGGCAGCTTTGACCAAGGATGTCTGCAAACTCCCCTCATTTTCTGTGCTGGCCGAGGCTAGGGTGATGGCCTCAAGGGTTAACAGCCACTGCCAGCTGTGGCTCCTGAGCAGGGACAGAGAGGGCCTGGGCACCCCGCCAGGAGGTAACGCTGTTTGAGCACTGCTGGCAAAGACTTCAAACCCCTCGGCTAATTTCGGATGTTCTGTTTGTGACACGGAGAGCTGCATTCCCATCTAGGAGAGAGCTCTTCCCTGGGACTAGGAAGGGACTGTTTATTGATAAAACATCATCAAGAGTGGACTTTAATTTCAGCACATCTATGTTTCTGAAAACGCTGGTTGAGGTGGTTTCCCTTATATGACACTTTTCCTCTAAGGAGTCCCAAGGATGCTGCAGAAGAGGCCATTGCAAAACCCTGGTGACACAGTGTGGGATGACTTCTCCCTTTCCAGGATTTTGAGAGAATAAAAAATGCAGAATATTAAAATCAGAGAGAAAATTTTGGGCAAAATCATGCTTACTTTCCATGCTCTGAGCAGTAGAAAAGATTTCTCCACATTAGCAAAGTTGGATATAACTTTTTATCTACAACGAAAATATCTATACCTATATCTATAATGGATACAACCTTTTCTTTAAGCTAGTGAAAAGTGAGTTTTATCTGAGTCGGACTTTGGACCTGATGTGTCAGGAGCAGAGCATCCTGCCGGGTTGCAAGGTCCAAGAAACAAAATAGGAACGTGCCTGTCTCCAACTGGAGATGCCATTTGTTTTAGTGCTCCCTGATTTAAGAGCTGCCGGTGAGCTCCTCAACATGAGGAGAGGTGCCCAGGCCCACTTCAGTGCTCCCCTATAAAGACACCATCTCTTCTACTGCTGTAGAACACCAAACATGGAAACCCAACTATCCAGGGAGGCTGGATTTCCCCGCGTCTGGCCAGGGCAGCGAGAGCAACGCCGTCTCCCTGACAAGAGTGGAGACCTTTTATCAGTGAGGGGTTTCCCCAGAGGACGGTGCTGACAGATGCCAGCAATGAGATCATGGAAGACGGAGCAGCATCAGATGACTGGATCACAGTCTCTCTCTGTCCTGGACGTGTGTCTAACCCAGAGCCTGTACCTTGTAACGCACAGGGTCTGCGGTTTGTTGGCAACATGAGACACATGTGGCCTGGTGACAATACTCAGCGAGGCTGAAAGAGTGTCCTCTAGCCCTTGTCACCCACCTACTCCAGTGATGGTCATTGCAATGATCAAGGCTGCTATTGTATGATATTTAAAAGATAAATGCTGTATGATATTTAGGAAGATTGGGGTGATTGCTCCCTCTCAGTTGTCAGCTGTACGGTAAAGTGTTATTTCTGACTGCCTGGTTCCCCGGGAAAGCGATATCTGCTGGTGAGAATATCACCATCAATGCCATGCCTCCTCAGGGGAAGCTCCAGGGACATGCCTTCATTCCCTTGCTTTTGCCCTCCCTGTTAGGTAAATGTGTCACCATGCCTCACAGACTGGCCTTGCCTTACACCCTGTAACTGTGGTGTCAGCGTCAGCTCTCGGATTTTAATCACACAGAATCACAGAATGACAGAATGGCAGGGGTTGGAAGGGGCCTCTGCAGATCATCTGGTCCAACCCCCCTGCCAAGGCAGGATCACCTAGGGCAGGTTGCACAAGAATGCGTCCAGTTGGGTTTTGAAGGTCTCCAGAGAAGGAGAATCCACAACCCCTCTGGGCAGCCTCTTCCAGTGCTCCATAATGTCCATTACCCTAATGTGCCCATGTCTGAGTGCACCATGTTTCCAGACAAAGCTCAGAACAGCCCTGCAGGATGGCGGTGAGGACTCCTTGCTGATGAAAGCCTCTCCAGACCTAGCCCTTTTGGCTTTAGGGGTGGAGAGTGCTTCATGCAGGGACTGAGAGGGAAGTGAGGATCCTGCTGTACAGGGGCTGCCACTGCCGGGACGCTGGTGAAGGGGGAGTGAGTGCCACCAGCTCTGACAGCAACCCAAGGGTCTGGCATCATGTCCTCCCTATTCCAGTGTCACCTACACGGGACTTCGTAAAACTTGGGCTTGTGGCACCTCTCTTCCTCCACAGTGGTTAAAAAAGCCTCAGATCTATAGGAATAAACCTATAAACCTGCTTATTTTCAGCCCCCCAAATGAGGAACGCCATGTACTTCCAGACTGTGCTGCAGGTTTTCCTCGTGGCTCAGGGGACGTGCAACTGAAGATCGGGTCTCTGCTGGGCTTAAGGGACACAAGAAATCCTCAGCATCACTGCTGATGGTCTGAGTGGGAAAGCAGAAAGGGAACACAATCTTTGCACTGAAGCTAGTCAATCCAGGCACCAAAAATGCAGTGACATCCACAGCCACAGAGCAAGCCTCAGGCACCGATAAAAACCTCCTCGGTCCCCTCTTTTGCCCTGATGTTGTCCGCTCGTTATGGCAGCAGAAGCCTGCAGGAGCGCAGGGACGTGCCCTCCAGACCCCCCGTGCCGGGGTCACGCAGTAGCTGATGTTGCTGCCACAACTGAGGATCCCCCATGGCTTCCCAGGAGCCTCCGGCCGACTGCTCCGATGTTACGGCACAGATGTTCCCGTGCGCAGAGGATATGTCAGGATTTCTGGACATCTGCTCACCCAGTAAGAGCGGCTGCCCTGTTCAGGCTGCCTGACACCCTTAAATTATGGACAAATGTGCTACGATCTACAAATACCACAACGGAGACAGGGAGCATGTCCCCAGAAACCCGGAGCGCTGACTGCCCTTCCCTTGTTGGTGACGTTTTGTGAACACGTAGCATGTGCTTTCTGCCATCGGCTCTCATATATCTCCCTTACAAATCCACCTCATCTTAGACCCACAGCAGAAAGGGGGAGTTTTTCCGCTGCTTTATGAACGCAGCTGGGATGTGAGCTGTGTGGGTCCACAAGTTTGGCTCAAACATTAGCGTCAAGGCTGGTACACGGCCATGAAGGGCAGGGAGCAGAGAGGACGGGGAAAGAAACAAAGAATGGGCAAAAAGGGATGTTTGGTTGTAAAAGAGTAGAAAGCCAGAAAAAGAGAATTAAGAAATGGGGAAAAATCAATGAGGGAAGAGGACAGAGCAGGGAATGAACGGGGGAGATTTGGAAAAGCGGGGGATGTATTTATTGTGCAGCAGTGCTTGCCCACACCAGCCTAACGATCAGCCGGTTCCCTTAGCCCTCGTAGACAGAGAGCTGGCATCCCTCTAACTGGAAACAACGTACGCGCAAATAAAAGCCACAGCAAACTGAATCACTCTGAGAAGAAACACAGGAGATTAAATTACAAGCTAATTGGGTTGAGATGCTTTCAGAGGAATGAAAGTTTTGGCAAGAGGCAATTTCTCCAGAGATGATGGCCGTGTCAAACCCTCCCCTTCTCCATGAAACCACCATCATCCCTGCTCTGCCGAAAAGGCTGTGCTCTTCCTTTCAGCCAGTCAGAGGTTTCCATCACAGGGCAGGTCTCCAAAGGACTGTGGGACCTACTTCTGACCATGCATTAAAAATGACATTTGCCTGCTGCTTTCAGTATGGGAAAACCATTCCTGGGCTTCTTTGGACCCCCAACTTCACCATATATTTCTACTAACACGATCAGGGACCTCCTGCACTTTTAGGAAGGGAGGCTGACGTAGTTGGGCTTGTTTAGGCTGGCAGAGGGGAGTTAAAGGAGAAACTGAGCAGTTGCCTACAACTCCTTGATGGATAATGATAAAAATGATGGAGCCAAACTCTTCTCAGGAGGACAGGGCAGCGTAAGAGAGGGCAATGGCCACAGTCTGCAGCTTGGGAGGGATAGCAGGGAAAAGATAACTTCACAAGGAACGTAGCGCAGCACTGGAACAGGTTGTACAGAGGCTGCTCAGCCCATGCCTTTGAAGGTTTTCAAACAGTCTTTGTCTTTTGGAGGTTTGGGCTAGCAAAGCCACATCTGACCTAATCTAGAGTTGGCAGTAGTCTGGCTTTGAGCAGAGGTTGGGCAAGAGGCCTCCAGAGGTCCCTTCCAACCCCCGTGTCTACGATTCTGGGGCTATTTCCACTCAGTTTCAGCATTTATGTCTTGAAGTTCATTTGGTTCAGTCTTGCTGTGCGAAGTACCCAAAATGATGCTGCTTGCTCTTAGCAAACTGCAGCATTTTACTATTTCAGCTCGCGAAACTCTTTTGCTTCGATTATTTTCCTTTTAAAAAGATATCCTTAGATTGTAGCAGGTGGGACTTCTGGAAGGTTATTGAATCTCATCCACCTTTAGCACGTTACTAAAAAATTTTTTAATTGTCAAAACTATACAATTTGTGTATTTTGGAGAGATCAAAGAACATAAATTGGATCTGAGGTTGAGCATTATGCAGTTGGGCTATTGGTTGGAGTATTTTATTTTAATTTAAGGGTTGTTTTCCTTTTGTTAAGAAAATATTCGGCCTTTAATGACACATAGTCAAACAACAGTTGGAGAGCTGAATGACTGGTGGTTCCAATTCTATAAGAACATTAGGAAACCCATAACATTTATCAGGTGCTGAAAGCTAACACATGATGTGTTAAACCTGTGATTTAAAATGAGCTTGATATATAATCCCTGAGACACCAGAGCATCAAGGTTGGATAAAGTTTCTCTGTAATGCACTTAAGAAAGCTAAATTAAAACAGTTGAAGTCAGTCAATTTAATAAAAAATTATTTCATACTAAAACAATTTACTTCTGACTCATAACAATCTTCCCCTTTTGTTAGTCCAAAATTAAATAGAGGAAAAGATGTGCTTTTACGGAACAGAAGAGCAGCTCCTTTTTTCTTTGGATGCTCTCAAGCGGAGCTGAGCAAAATCTGATTTACTCAGATTTAAATCTAAGTCATACGCTTCCTGCAGGAATCCCACAGCAGTATTCTATTTTTTCAGGTGCAGAAAAGAATTTTCAAAGTTTTATTTGATGTGATTATTCACTCTGCTGACATTTAAGGAAATGATGTTCAGTTTCCCCATTGTCTATAAAAACTTTCCCTTTCCAGCAAACATTACCTACTTTTTTCCTAATCCTCCACCACCCAGCGTAGTACTGCGTTACACCAGGTTTCATACCTTGGTGGTCAATAGTTTTTGGCTACAAGAAGGCGGGGAATGCAATTGAATTTCTGATCTTTTCAATTTTCTCCTTCAGATTAACACTTTTCATCCTGTTAGAAAAGTTCAAACAGAACATAAGAAGAACAACTTGTTTTTATGACCGCCAGTAAAATTCCTGGAAAAAGTCCTACCAAAAATAGAGGTATTTTGCAAAATCAGGAAACTGAGGGTGTCCCCTGGTCAGCAGCAGTATTTCAGAAAGGCAAGGCAGCTGGAACACTAATATAACTAAATGCCAGAATTCAATGAAAAGCTGTCAAACCTCAGCAAAAGGTGAAGAAAGAAGGAGGTCACGTTGCAGAGGGCACTCCCCTGTGCTCTGGTGACAATTTGCTCTTCTCCAGGGTCTCTACCTGGTATGAACAGTGATGTCGTTGATGTGAACATCTCTCCTTTTTCAAACAAACTGTTATATTATATGGTATTGTATTCTATTGTATTACCTGTTATTGTCAGGTTTGTTGTTTTGGCAACTTTTAATGGCGTTTACACAACATCACTGTTGCTTTGACTCCTCAACAAGAGCTTTGGGGTAAAACCATTGTCCTCAGCGAGCCCCTGGGTCTCGCCCAAGAAACGTGTTTGTGGTGTTTCCTTCCTAGGGAGGCAAAATGATTAAACAAGACATTTCCAAGAATTGGCTGGTTTTCTGATCATTGCCTGAGGGGTTAAAGCTTTTGTAATGCAGCTGCCTCAGGACAGGTACCTGTATTTGTACAACTGTCATATATCCTGGTTTGAAGGTGTTTCTCTCTAAACTGCTAACCGCTTGTTTTTGAGCTGGGAATTGATTTCTTGGCGGTGGTATTTCTTCAGACTCTTCACTATGTATAACACATCCCTCCAGAGTCTTTTGATGTCCCTAAGGATTATAGGTAGTGACTGAAATATGCTATTATCTTTCTCCTTAAATTTTTTACTACTTCTGGGAATTCTGGGATTCCTTGTGAGATCCAGAGATTTCAGTCCGTGCTCTGCAACTCCTGCTCTATTCATTGTATAGTGACTGCGCTACATGAAACAAAACTGTATATTTATTTATGCCCAAATGCATATAATTAATGTATGTATATAGTTCATCCAGGAGTAGATAACTAAAAAAAAAAAAAAAAGCCAGTGGTGAAACTCCCATTGCCTGCCAAAAGGACCCAGAGAGCTCCTGTCCAGATGCACTTATATTGCTGTATTTTCTTTACATAATAAATAGCGCTGGACCGTGTATGACCAAGCCCCCAGGAGAGTGGATGCAGGATGCAAATGCAGCAAAGAGTCAGGGCTGTTGCGAGAAAAGGAAATGGTCATGGTTCTCACAAGCAATGGGAGACGTACCAGGATTCACTTACTGCCTGTACTCTCCTCTGTCTGCCAGTTTTATGGAGATAATAAAGTCAAGTGAAAACAGAAGTCCAACCATACTGATGTTAATATAGGCAAAATGGCAGGTAAAAAGCAGAGCAAAAGCCAGAGACACCAGTCAGGCATGCCCTGGGAGGTACTGAATTCATCCAGCTTACTTTGAAGTGAAGGCATTGTAGATGTGAAGGTCTTCAGCACTTTTAAAGAGACATCTTGCAAGGTGAAGCTTCAAAAGGCAGGACAAACATGCAGGAAAGAAAGCCTGTTCAGGGCTTGCCGAGGACAGGGCACTGGCTTGTTCAGGTTTTGCTCATGTGAGGTTTGGGACATTTCACCAGGGACCTGCTTCTGTGGAAGCAAAGAAATTACAACAACAGTACATGGGACATTATCAGTGGAGAATCGATGGTGGCAATAAAGGAGACATGCTAAAGTTGAGGAGTAGGGCTCAGGAGGGGGCTTGGTATGATTATGGAAAATTGCAAA
This sequence comes from Phaethon lepturus, assembly GCF_000687285.1. Lineage (NCBI taxonomy): Eukaryota > Metazoa > Chordata > Aves > Phaethontiformes > Phaethontidae > Phaethon > Phaethon lepturus. Next base: position 38,111 of record NW_010537222.1, on the reverse strand, counting down.
TGCAAGTCATCGCAAAGAGAAGTTTCCAAGCAGAGGGAAGGGCCTGGTTTTTGCCAGCCCTGCTCAGTCACCCGCTGAGGCTGCACAATAGGTGCCCTGCGGCGCCCGGGAGCTTGCTGCCCTAACTCTTTGCAGTGGGATCTGGAGGGAAGGCGCAATGCCAGTAAATGCCAAGTGTTGCTAGGACTGCATCAGATCACATGCAAGGAAATGGGGGTTGGAAGGGACCTCTGGAGGCCTCTTGCCCAACCTCATGCTGGAAGCTTCTACTGCCAACTCTAGATGTTGGAGACAATCCACATGCCCGCCTCCAGATATCTATCCAGTGTGGCCCAGATCTCTCGTAGAAGCTGTGTGGTACCTACCTACGTAGCCATACTATAACGCACATAACCACATACCTGTGGCCCTCTCAAATGGCATCAGGCCCACATTCAAGCAACTGAATTGTGCCTGTCACGTGGGATGCATAACTGGCATGATGGTAGACATATAAGTCTGTCTCCAAGCTTGGGGGTCTGGAGGAGTCACTCCAGAGGTCGACATAAAGACCTAGAGACTAAAATAAGTCTGTGCCTTAGAATACGGACCTGAGCAGCCTTCCCCTGCTGCAAACAGCCAGACCACCCCCAAGAAGAGCAGGTTAATGTAAACCACACATTACTCCTACAAGTCCTGCAAAAGCCATTTGGCCAAGAAAACACAAAAATGATGATAGATGTGCCACCAGCAAACTTCCCATGAGCGATAATCTTCCTTCTTCTCTCAGGCTCTCACTTTTCAGCTTGAATCCCTTGAAAGGGTTAATGAAACTGCGGAGCAGGGAGGACTCCACCGGCTCTCAAAAGGCTTTTGATAAAGTCCTGCACAAGAGGCTATTGAGAAACTTGGCAATTCAGGGGTGAAAGGTAAAGTCCTGTCATGGATTAAAAACTGGAGAAGAGATAAGGAGCAAAGGATAGGAACAAATGGCAAATTCTTAGCATGGAAAGAGATTAATTGTGGGTAGCTGCAAGGACAGGATTGCAGACTGGTGCTGTGTTTACTTACTGCTGGTCGGCCAGGAGGTAAAATGCACAGTTAGCTCAAAATGTTCAGGATAGCCAAGACTAGGGAGGTTTAATGCAAACCCAAGGGAAATCTAACTTAAGAGTCCAGTTCTGCCAGGAATTAGTATCACTCAGCATGTCTTAAGAGGCATGAAGAGAATAAAAAGACAAGTTGACATGGGAGGCAAAGACTTGACAGAGGCAGGCAAATGCAGGCAAATGTTGAAAAGACAGAACAAACACTTATTAGCCCATTGTCATGGGCAGCATAATTAATGAACCAGAATAAAAAAGCTAAAAAAGTGAAAATAGGAAACGGAAAGTCCACCACATGGCACTGCACTCTGATTCACTACACCACCACCCACATAACCTAATGCACACCAGTGGATAGCAGCGAGGCAAGACTGAGACCTTTAAGTGAATATGAACAGCCTACACAGTTGTACATAAATTACAAGAGTTCTCCATGCTCCTGCTCCCTGCTCCAAGAATAATCACTGTCTGCACTCAGAAGAGGTACTAATGCAGTTACGGTTTTCTTCTAGAAAACTCTCTCACCGGAGAAAAGTTTTGCAGAGATAGATGCTTTTTCTGATATTGGATAAAAATGACAACAAATTCAATTTCACTTCCTACACAGGGATTTAAGGACACTTGACATATATTAGAAGCTAAAATTTCGTGGCTGCCCTCATATTATACCTAATAAACCTTATTGTCTCCATTCGACATGGAACATCACTGCAGTACAGAGGCATTACTACAGCCTGTAATTACTACAGTATTAACCTTGGAGGTGCGTTACTTCACCTACTTGAACATCTTTATTTGGTGTGGAATGACACATCCACAAGTGTCTCTCTCTTCCGTCTCTCAGCAGAGGAGGTCTTGGTGAATATTGGAGTCTAACTTTATCTTTTAAAAGGTCAGAGCCTTTTTGTTGAGTCCTTCCTTTAGTGATTAGTGCCAGAGACAGAAACAGTCCTCAAAATTCCCAACTCCCACTGTTATATTCAAGTACAAGAGTCCATAAGTGTCCTTGAAGATGCCAAATGGAGCTTGTTCTTGGGACAAATTCTTGAAATGTCTTGGTCAGGTAAGAAAACATCATCTCAAGTACAGAACCACCCTTGGCAGGATGGAAAAAGGATGCGGAAATGAATATGCCCTGGTTAAAGCCATTAGATATAAAGGGAGACTAAATAGTCAGGAATTGTTTGTTGTGATGAAAGGTGAAGGGAATTTCAACTTACATTGGGTCTGCATATGATCTCTTTAGGATTCACTGTTACACAATGCTGTCTCAGGAGTACATGGTATTTCTTCTGCCCTTCCTTCAATTTTGTGTCTCCTCACTTGTGATTCTTTTGTAAAGTTATACAGAAAGGGAATAGAGCAAAATGGACACAGCAATCAAAAAACAGATTGTGTCTTTCCTAGAGAGGGTTCGTCTCTGGCTGCCACAAAATTGTTTGGAAAGATCATGGATTCCCTTGATGACAGCATTGCAAGTTAATTAGGTGCACAAAATCAGGACATTAGGTGAATGCAAAGAGGCAAAACTTGAGAGCTTCCCTGTTGTAAGAAATCTCAGACAATATTTGTTGCCTGTTGGATGAGATGGATTTCTTTGTGTATTAAAGTCTTCCAGCAGTTTGTATTATGCAAGCTGCAGAAATTTGATAAATAGCAATGATACTTATTCATGTAGCATCAGTATGGTGTTCTGAAGATTAATCAGGTATTGTCAGAGGAGCTGGGCTTGCTTTCTGATGCATTTATCAGGAACCTTCCTGTCATTCCTGTATCACAAGGGAATGGTGAAAACGTCCTCTGCAAATGGCTGAGACTTACCCTGGAGAGATGAATTACATAGGTTGGGTACAACTAACCACCAGAGTTTCCACTTTATCATCAGTATCAGCCACAGGACTTTTTCTTTAACATGGTTTCTCTCTGCTCTCTCCGAGGTCAGTTGGAAAACTATTGAATTAAAGGAGAATGAAATTAAGCCAGAACCTAAGGCTGCTGATCATGTCCTCTTCCTCCCCCACCTTCACCCCGCCTCCAGCATGCTCATACAATAGAGCTGAATAATTACAGACTGGGTTCCACACGGGCATCCTGACAGGCAGGGTCGGCTTATCAGCCCGCATAAAACAGGCTGATGAACTGGATCATCCAAAGGTGTAGCTGGAAAAGTTCAAACATGAGCTGAATACGAATGGGCATCATCAGACAGCAGCTGTCTCATTCCTATCAGAAATAATTTAAGTGGCAGATTTAGTAACTCACTAACTAATGAGCTTAGGATGAGCAGCTAAAGCCTGAGCTCATCCCATCTAACTCCAGGCACTGAACTGTATCCCAAGTTAGGAGTCTCACTCCTTGGCTCCCTTCATAGTCAAAGGAGAGATAGGCACTGCCTCGTGGCAACTGAATAATCAAAAAGAAACATGGAGAAGGGTCCATCCCCTTGTCCAAAGCCAGGACGAAAACCACCTAATGCGTTTCATAGAATCATAGAACCTTTGGCTTGGAAGGGGCCTTTAAAGGCCATCTAGTCCACCCCTCCTGCAGTGAGCAGGGACATCTTAAACTAGGGCAGGTTGCTCAGAGCCCCGTCCAACCTGATCTGGAATGTTGCCAGGGATGGGGCATCTACCACCTCTCTGGGCAACCTGGGCCAGGGTTTCACCACCCTCATTGTGAAACATTTCTTCCTTACATCTAGTTTGAATCTGCCCTCTTTTAGTTTAAAACCATTACCCCTTGTCCTATGGCTATAGGCCCTGCTAAAAGGTCTGTTCCCATCTTTGTTATAGGCTCCCTTGAAGTCCTGGCAGCTGCAATAAGGTGTCCTTCTCTTCTCCAGGCTGAACAACCCCAACTCTCTCAGCCTGTCCTCACAGCAGAGCTGTTCCATCCCTCTGATCACTTTTGCGGTCTCCTCTGGACCCTCTCCAACAGGTCCATGTCTTTCCTGTGCTGAGGGCTCAAATCCTGACAGCTGGCTATCAGGCCCACTCCCAAAACCCTCCAGTGATGGAGATTTTATCCTCAGATTGTCTGCTCCTATTTTTAGAGAAAGAGTTGTTTTCAAACATCCAGTCTAAATCCCCCCAAGTCCAACCCAAGATTTCCTGCCCAACAGTTAGGGGACAGATTCTTCAAGCCAGGAACTGAAGCCGTGTCTGTGGCATCGCCACGCACCATGCACCCGTGCTTTCAGAGCCACAGTACCTAAGCATGACTGCATTTTGTTGGAGCTCTTTCTCTCTTCCCTCTGCCTCTGCCAAAAACAAGCACTCCAGGTCCGTGACTGCAGTGCCTGGGCTGGCATGAACTACCTGACTTCCCTCCTAGCTGGGGACAGGGCACCCTGCTCCAGCTGGTGCTTGGGCCAGGGCCGGCATCTGCTGAAGGCAACACCTTTGGCCATCCCAAGTATTCCCAGTTCTCTCTTGCCATGGGCTATGCGCGGACTCTGGGAGGTCTCCGTGTGACATGGAATCACACAGAGCTGCATGCCAGCGGTGATGGTGTGGCATAAGCGGCACAGCATGAGCACCCCTGGAGATGATGCCAAACACATGGTTCTTCTAGTCCAGCCTGTGGCAGGGCTACCTGCCTGGACTCTCTGCAAGCTTGCCATGTCATTTGCTCAGCATGGGACCAGTCAGGTTGGGTTCACCAGATGCAAACAGGCAATTTTAAAAAAAATATGATATTTGCACATAAAAATAAAACTTTGCCATTTCAGATCCTTCTAGGGAGCAGCAAGAACAGGGCTGCCACTTGAGGGTCAGAGAGAAATCACAACTCAGGCAGGGACATCACTCCCCAGGACAAAGTTGTCAAGAGATAGAGGTCCCGTTGACAGCTCAGTGACCACCAGAGAAGGTATTAAGCTAGGTCTGAGGTCCTCCCAGGAATAATTACTGTTATAGTTATTATGCTTCATTCAAGTAGGAAAAAAATTATATGCTTAGGAAAAGCACTTATTTACAATTTTAAAAGTCACATTTTGCTTCCAAACAATACTCATAATAGTTTCCAAAATGTCAGTTTTGACTATCACACATTTCTGTGTTTGGCAAATAGTTTCAGATTTCTTGAAAATGCCTCTTTTGCTTGGTGTTTGCACCTCGACCTAGTATGAATCTCTGGCAGAGAGCACTTTATCATTCCTTAGCCAACAAAACAATTGCTAGTACCATGCAAACAGTGGTAGAAATACTGAATATTTTTTTAGGCATTACATTTATTTGTTCTCCTTATGCTCTGCATACCTTTGAAAGCCAGCTTTCAGCTCAACAACTATATCCATGTTTTTTGCCATGCATGTGAGGAGGACAAGAGGCAGAAGGTACAAGTTGAAGTAAGAGAGGTCTCACTCTTTCATCATGAGGACAACACAGGAACAGGTTGACCTCAAAGATGGCCCTGCTTTGAGCTGGAGGTTGGACTACAGACCTCCCGAGGCCCCTTTCAGCCTGAACTCTCCTTGATCCTGAGTGCATTCAACTCATTGCACAGAGACAATCCTTCCTCCACCTGCTCTGTGTGATGGCTCATGCTGTGGAGACGAGCAGGGCTTTGGTCTTCTCTGAACTCTCCAGAACCTCCTTGGCAAATGATAGCCAGAAGATCCTGGTCCCAGCACCAAAAAGTCTCCCCAGCACATTACTGGGAATCTGCAGCTCTGATCCACCCTGGTATGTCCATGGGGCAGCACTCTCAGAGCTACCGATCTTCATGACACTGCTGCTCTAAAAACGTGTATATCTAATATGTATGTACTGGATTATGTTCTGGAGGTGCCTAATTTCCTATTGAATAAACATGAAGTGGGAAAAGACTATTTTAGAGAGAACTGGCCTCCCCTCATAGAACTTCTGAAGAGCCAAACTCAACTGATTGCAAAGAGAAATTCAGTATTAAGGGGATTGGATTTGCCCTCCCAGGCCAAGTGTCTAAAACCTCATTGAGGCAGTGCCTACAGTAGGCAGTGATCAATTATTGCCATTCTAGGGGAGAGGATAATGCAAGAGACAGTGAAGTAGACAAATACAGAGTTGGTGACCCCAGCAATATACTGCACAGATTCACTTTGGTGTGTGAAACGTCCAAGGAGATAGTCCCAACAAGAATAATGCAAAAACCATTCTGAATCTCTCTACCAACACCACAAATAGCGTTTACAGAAATCTGTCGCTGCAGAATCGGGGACAAAATGAGCCTCCTATTCTTTCTCAATCAACACAATAAAGTTAGATCTCGGTAGGGCCATTTTGCATAGTGAACCAATTAATCAGCCCAGGCACCGGATCAGACAAATGATTTCGCTCCTGTGAGGAGCTGTCAGCACACTACAATGATGAAACCGGCTAAGTGTGTATGAACTAACTGGGAAAGAAAGTGGTACCTGACCAGAATACATTTTCCGCTCAATAATGCCTGTCTGAATTTAGCCTCTCCAGTCATGCCAAACCTCAAGAAGCCTGGAAAATACATTAGGAGGAAGAATAAGTCTGTCTGGTGCAAATTGAAGTAGTCAACACTCCTCTGTGAGTGGCACCAAAACACATAGCAGCTCATCCAGTCATTGTTCATGCCACCGGTCCCTCAGACTTCAGAAATTATTTCTGAAAACCTCTCCAATTATTGCACCATCTCAATTTCTCATTCTTGGGCAGAATAATAGAGAACGACACAGTCACCAGACTTGGCACACGAAACATCAGCCAACACTGGTGTGATTCTCAATAAAGGTGTAGACCATGGCACGGCAGAAGGAATCCTATGCTTGTACTGAAGGACAGCCTCAGTATGAAAGTATGGATGATGATTATCCATAATTTAATCACCCAAGTGGCTTGGAAAGTCTGTGAATTTTTGTAGCTAATCACTTGAACTCACTCTTTCTAAGGGGGAATTGCTTCTTTAGAATATTTTTAGAAAAAGACATTTTGAGGTACTTATTTAACATCTCTAAAGCTTGTCTCCTCACATGAAATTTAAAAAATTTATAGGGATGAAAGCTCCCATAATTGTCATTTTACAAGATGAACTTGTTTCTTTGATTTCCTAACACCATTTAGTTCTTTTTCACAGGCCATATAGTATGACCCTGTCATTACATCTTTGTTCTTCTGATGTAGTGATTCCAATTCTTAGGAGCTTATCTGAAGTTTCATAGAATTTTGTGCATATCTTAAAGATCTTGCTCTCAGGGCAACTGATTACACATTTTATTTAAAAGAATAAGTTTCTAGCCCTCCGGATTACAAAACAAAATTAAAACACAGATCTGAAATATCCTAGTGGCTTGCAAACCAGAAGATAAATTGAAAGAGTATTTATTTCTGTATCTCATTATTTTCAAGTCACTCTTAAAATGGTAGACTCTTGTAAATCTTGTAAAATGGCAATTAGGGGCGATTTCCTCCATAGAAATTGTTTAGTGTCACACTGAGACAAGGTTTAGAGGAGCCTGATTCATGATTTTTGAATGTTTGAAACTGGCACTGTTGTATCTTGAAATCTGTAACCATGAACATTTCAGTGCTTGCGTCTTCCTACAGATACTGTACATTTTATGTGAAAGTAGGAAATGTTTAGTCTGCGTTTATATTTATGCTCCTCCCAGCCAGCTTCCTAAATAGTACACATAGATATTGCGTAGACAATATAATTCTGCCAGGTTTTAAAAACCCAACCATATCGATTCCCTCTTTCACTCAAAGGCATTACTGGGCCTGGGTATCTTGCACGGGTTCACAGGCAATTCTAGTATTTTATGTTTTGTAGCTTTGTTGGTTTTCTCTCCGTGGAGTCCAACTCCATTATCATTATCTGTATCCATAATGACATTTCTGTAGATTTGTGGCTCTGGTTGAAGGTATCACACCATATTTACAGTGCAACATATTTTTATCCAACAACTACAGAACAGATATTAATAGAAGACAGAGATAACTTCTGTGAAGTGCATGGACCATAAGACCTCAGTTCCTGTTTTCCTTTGCAGACCAAAACCACAGTGTCTCCAAAGGCATTTGTCTAAAGGCTCTCTTTGTTGCCTGTGTGGAGCTATGCTGCAAGCCCCAAAGCTTTCCCAGGGAAGTGCCACTGCTGGAAAATGCAGGGCTCTGGCAGAATGAAACCGTTTTTCAGGTCTGTGCTGGCGTCGATTCACGCAGCAGCTCCTGGGGCGTGCTCAGGGCCAGACGAAGCTCCAGTGCAAGGGAGAGCCAGGCTGGGGGCTGCGTTTCAGCCAGCCTTCATACCTCACCCGAGGGGAATGGAGACCAGCAGCATCTCCGCAGTGAGGGAGGTGAAAGACAGGAGGGGAGTGTCTGGGTTAGGCAAGACGTGTACCTGTGAAACAGAAATACAAAAATACGAGAGCCGCATCCTCAGCGTCTTCACAGGGTGGTGTTCACCCCTCCTCTAGGGAGCACACAAGTGAGCGGCTGATGGGCGAATGGCACTGTCCTGTCAAGGTGCCTCGGGTGGCCCCACTGAACAGCACAGGGCTGGGTATTCACCTCCTAAGGAAGCAGAGCAATGCTGGTGGAGACTGCCCAGTTAATTCCATCTAAGGTGTCCCCTGAATATGATCCCAAAACCTAAACTTAGTTGTAGAAGATGCAAAAAAAGCCTAGTCCCATGTTAGATGTCTCTGACCCTAACGGAGACCTTGGGCTGCTCCTGGAATAATAGACCAGACGAGAAAGCAGAATTTCTAGCATATGGGAAATGTCCTCGTTGTTCTTGTTTGAAATTTGATTGTGGTTTGAAGTGAACTGAACCCAAACTGAAAATTCTAAGAAAATGGCACTTCAGAAAAAATGTGATGTGATGCTTGAAAATAAAATGTGCTCCTTGGACCCTGAAGCTGCCTGGCAGATCTGACAGGCTTATGTTTCCAAATGTTGATGAAGATTAATTTTTGACATGAACACCAGGTCTTTTTTCAGCGATACCTGTGTGCAATCACAATTCCCTTTTTTGTAAAGATCATACAGAGTAGATGCAATAGAGAGCACAATATTTTCAATGTATACACTAGTTTAAATCGAGACTTAAGTAACTTTAAGACAAGCACCGTAGAGTGAAAAAGTGGTAAGTATTTTAAAATGAAAGACACAATTCATCAGGAACACTCATCAGTGGGATTATTTCCATGCGTGAAGTTTGGCATTCATTTAAGTACCTTTTTGGACCTGGGCCAGGGAAGAATATTGATTTTGATGAGTTTTACATTAATCACACTGAAAGATTAAACACTTGGTTTTGGGAGGAATCACATAAGTAAACAAATTATTTTGTGCTATAAAATATTGTGTTGGTCCCAAAGGCCAGCTGGTTCTAATTTACTCTTGGAGTAAATGCTTAGTTGCTATTAGATGTCTGTGAGACAGGAGGTGGCATTCTATAAATACTGCATGACCATGACCACGGCAGTGTGATGCTCGTTCCTAAATTGGATCAAGCGAATGCTGATATGTGAAGTATGCTCTCTGCTCTCCTTGCCTGCCCCTTCTCCCACTACCCCTGCTCTGCTCCCTCCGATTGCATCTCATCAAGCTTTATATCCCTTAATGCCTGGATATTTTTAGAACCATCATCATGCTGAAGGCATGGCGATAATCATATACGTTTAGACAAAATATGTGAAACCATGTAGGTCAATAGCATGCCATCTTCTGTGGTCATTTATAACCTGCTTGGAAAGGCTCACTAAGGAAGTGACACATGTTACTAATTAGTCTTGTTGCTAATAATAGTAATCTTCTGGTTTATAGTGGTTTTTTTAAATCTGGAGCAGGTGAGAACCACCCAGGGTCCATGATCTGCACGGGGTTCATGAAGCAGTTTGAAGTGTGTACTGAAAACGTAAGTTGAACTGTGAGTCACCTAAACATCCAGACAAATGCACGCTTTGTATATGGGTTACTTCTCTGTGGGAGCAGTATGCACGCATTCAGTCATTTCTGCACCTTACTCTGAAACTTGGAAGCCATGTATGCCTGGGAAGAGTTGGGCAGCGTTGTATGGAAAGCTTCCAACACAATTTGTATATTACTCATGAGAATTATTCACCGTGATACTGGAGTAATTCGGGTTGAAAAACAGCAACTGTCTAACAACAATTGAAACAATGTAGGACAAGAGGGGAAAAATAGCCATCTAGACAAAATTACAGGTAATATTTTAAAGAATATTCTTCCTTGAGTATGACACCATTGACATGTGCAGTTACCTTATAACTGGGATCCTAAGTCCAGTTTTCCATGGTGTAACCTAGACCTTCTTTGATATAATCTTGCTAATGCACATGAACACAATGAAATACCCTGGACATGGGGTACCAGCTGCCAGTATCCCAAGCTATGATTTTGAGTCTGCCACTAACAACTTTTAGATTTCCTCCTGAAGCCTCTCTGACTGTTCTTTTTTTCTTTTTTTTTTTTAATTAAATTCCTTTTGCTGCTTTTTCTGTCAGTTTCTGTGGCTTATGACTATAGTTCTTTTCCTCATTCACTCATATACCCCCTAAAAATGCCAAATTCTCTGCATTTACCTTCAATCTGGAGTCAGAATCCTGTAACCTGTAACCTAGGGTACTGCCCAAAGGCTGTATTGCTTTGTTCATTACAAAAAGAGCTTAACCAGTTCCTCCATCTGGCTTGAACAAATATTACATCCCTCACCAACAATAATGATTCACTTAACCATCACCAAAATAATAGGTTATTGTAGCCTTAACCAACCAAGCCATTTCACCTTGCTAATTGTAAGGTGCTTCTACTAGTTTCTATATTAAGTATGAAGGAAAAGGAAAAATAGGACAAATACGATTTTCTAATGAGTTAGAGAAAAACCAGAATGTCCTTGGGAGTGAGTGCTCTAGCTTATATCCCTATGAAATAACAGGAAGACTGAATAAGGAAAAGTGAGGTCATGATAGTTATTAAGGCAGGACATGGCAGCAGGTAAATCTTAGATAGGTTAAGTAAGCACAGACCATGGCTGTGTGGAAGCAGGCTGGAAAATTCAGAGAAATCAGAATTGTATCTTCAGGGTTACACCTCATTTGGCTACTTTGGTGAAGGCATTTGAACTCACTTATTTGATGACCATAAATCATGAAAAATCTGCCTCATGGCACTTTTCCATCGTAATAAAACTGTAATTTAAGCTCTGTGAATGAGAAGACTAAAGAGCCAAAGAACAACACCCTTGGTGGTTTGGTCCTCAGCTAATACCAACAGATGTGCGTGCTGCAGAAGAAATGTCCATGGATGTTGAGTGAGGGCACTCCTGATGACAGAAAAAAGTAGAACTGAACTTGGTTTCTCTATGCCATCGTTATAGGGACAAGCCTCTAACTTTGTGGTAGATCACGCATTTCCTGCCTGTGTTTTGGACTGCCTCCATGAAGACCTGGGGCCCTGGATGATGACCCTGAGGGAGCCCAGCATGGTGGTTCTAACACGGCCACCCTCTGTAGACCCCCAGCTCTTCACGCTACCAGAAAGATACACTGGTGTAAGTTCAATAGCATGGAAATGAGGACAACAACTACTGCATAGCTACAGTTGTACCTAGCTTGTGTTTTAAAACCTTTATTTCACATTGTCTGTAGGTTTGGGCTCTTAGGACAACAGAGGTTATTTATGAACAGTCTGAAGAAAACAGGTTTAGCTACCTTTTCATTTACATGGTGGGTGAACAGAACCGGTATTCATGGCATTTCAGGAGCTGGTTGGAGAACTGTAAGTTTGTAAGTATAGCTTCAGTCTGAGCACTACAAACGACAAGCACTGTGACCTGCAAGGAACAGGTTGTGGTTTCTGCTCTGATGGGCTTCAAGAAAAGGACATCAAGTACATACAGTGCAAACAGAAGAAACAGCTCTGGGGCAGGAAGGACAGGGCTGGTAACATCATAGGTTGGAGCTCCTGCATAACCCCACGTGAGAAGCATCACTGCCACAGACTCCACAAAGAATGAATTGAGCAACACAGGGATCAGAGCAAAAGGCAGCGTGGCAGTTTCCAGTGAGCGTAAGCAGATGGATCAGATGTTATGCTATGCACTGGGAACCAGAAAGGTGGCAGCAGTAGGGTTTGAAAACTGCCCTAAATTCCCAGTCCTCAAAATGGAATATGGAGAACATTTTCCCAAGATTTTAGGGAACTTGAAAGGGCCTTAACAGAGACAAACACCTGAAGATCTCATAAAACATCTCTCTCCTGCAAACAATGCAAGATGGTAAAGAATTGGCAGTGAGTCAGCGGTCAGGTCAATGGTAGGAAGGCAAGGGCCATGACCGTAGCAGAGTCCCTCGTCCAAGGAGCAGAGTGTGCCCCACAGGAGGTTGAAGACAAACTGTTTTCCAAGAACTGATCTGACTACACTGTCAAACTCAAATCCAAAAGCAGAGGGTGAAGTGAGGAAAGCGCAGTCATTCAGTACAAAATCAAAATATGGAGAATGGAATTAATCAAATTATCAAAGATACGAAGGGAAGAATTATACTGCAAAAGGATCAAGTGGCCAAAAGAAGGAGAGACAATCACATTATCAGAACTGCTGGGGTCTATTTGACAGCTCAGAAACAAGTCCTTTGACAGTCGGTGATTAGTGTCCTAACCAGTAAAGCAGATACCAGTTGGTATCTTCTACACACTGCCCGTTCACACTAGAGTTATCTGTTTGTAGATACAGAGAATTCACAAGAAAGAAAGGTAAGTGGATGGAAGGAAGAGAGCATGCTGGATGTGTTACGCTGCCAAAACTACATGGCTTTAGAATTTCTGAAAATTATAGAAGTTAATTTCCTTACTCAAAAATGTTCCATATAACTCAGGAAATTTAGTATTAAACCTCATCTTGAAAGTCAAAGAAGAATTGACCACAGAATTAATTTTAGTGATGGCTTTGAAACAAATGGTCTGAATTGTATTTCTTGTGTACAGGCAAAATGAAGTCCAGATGATTATTATAATTAACTGATGCATACACTCAATCTCTTAGAAAGGTGTATTACAAACGGAAACAGCTATGACCCAACTAACTTGGAAAGAAGCATGTGAAAATATGATTATTAGGTCAGTTTTTTCAAGATTTGTCTTAAAATAACCAAAAAAATCCATAATCCTTCAGTCGAGGAAGGGCCAAAACTTCAGAAAACCATGCTTAGAAGCAAAATCAAATAACCCATTCATGTTCAAATATATGTATAGTTTCTATTGACAACAGAAATGAAAAATCACTTTAAAAGTTTTGAGCGAAAGATAAAAAAATCAACTCAGCATACACTAATAGGGAGGAAAACTGGCTAAACTAGCCAATCTCAGGATTACAAGAATCATAATTAACAAAGTAAACTTCTACCAAGGCTGCACAGGGATTATCCCCATGCTATTATGCATTTCTATTATGCATTGGGTGGTGAGACCCAGAACAGGTTGCCCAGAAAAGCTGTGGATGTACCATCCCTGGAGGTGTTCAAGGTTAGGTTGGATGGGGCTTTGACCAACGTCATCTATTGAAAGGTATCCCTGCCCATGGCAGTGGGATTGGAAGTAGATGATCTTTACAGATCCCTCCCTACCCAAATCATTCTATGACTCTATAATTCTGTCAATGGAAAAAAACAACCCAAGTCCTCACAAAGTTATGTGTTACAAAGACTGAAGGGCAGGTTAGCAGAAGGAAGACAGACCGCTGATATTGAGCAAACATGGTTGTATTGTTAAAATAACCTGGATGGACAAGATGCCTTTTATCATGACTGAATGCAAATGCTATATTTAGAGTCAAATATTGTAAGACATTCTCACAGGCCAGGGCACAATTCTCTGGAAAACTGCCTTGGAAAAGCACGAGCAAGCAGTAATGGATATTTAGCTGGCTGTAGCCTACCATGATGATGCAGCGGTTAGAAAGGCTAAATGGGACTGAATGTCTATGTTGTGCCTTGGGGTCTTCCTGTTTGGGGTCCAGAATTCAAGAAAGTGTTGATAAATTATAGCATGAATCGTTGACTCTAGCACCTGCCTGAAAGATTGGTAAAGATGCCTTGGTAAAACAGCCACAAGAAAACACATCTGTGTGGCATATGGAAAAAATGGAAGGTGACTGAATTGTTTGATCACTGTCTGGCAGGTCTGACACTAAAAGAGCTCAGTGTGGTGGACAAAGGCACAAGAATCCAACCACAGGGAGATAAGTCAGACAACTTCAGACTAGGAGTTGGGTGTGAACTTTCTACCAGTGATGGAAATCGGCAGCTGGGACAGTTTACCAAAGATGACATTGTATTTGTCTTTGTTTCTTGTCTTTAAAGTCTTTAAATCAAGACTAAGATTGTTTTCAAGAAGACAGTCTTGTTGGAACAGGACTCTGGGAAGGCTCACATCACACCCTTGGAAAGGTGTTGGACGAGAAGACTAGGATCATAAAGTTCTGGCCATATCAGCCACAAATTTGGAGTCTGAATTATAATCTAACACATCTTTGTATGCCTCTGGCTTGGAAACACCTTGTTATTATTCCCTCAAATGTTCTATGTAAAGAAATGCCTAAGAAGGAAAATTAATTGCACGTAAGCAGATATTAATTATTTTTGCTGTGATTAATCTGAATTCCAGTTCCATTCTCACTGACTTCCCTGGAGTTTGAGGCACGGCAAATGACCTTGCTCCATTGAGTCAGTTGCTCAGATTTAAACCAGGAGTGCAAAATTAGTGATCAGCCTGCACTGTGCTGAGAGTGTCTGGTTGCAGTTTGTGCCATATGTGCATTCCATTTCAAGGGGGCCTGCGAGAACAATTTTGAGGACATCTGTTAGCAGCGCAGTCCCACAGGAATGCTCACAAGTCGCTTGTGAAACAGCTCATTTTAATTTTGAAAATCCTCTGCTTTGTCTACCAAATAGGGCATTTTCTTTACAATTTGTCAGGGTTGACTCTGCTGAATCCAACTGCACCAGCTTTGGCATTCCATCCATCACCCAGTCTTTAGAAGGAAATAGTCCATCTTCACTAGTCAAAATTTGCATTTCATTCATTCATTTTTCATTTGTGCTGCCAGGTGTTGTTAGGCTTGGTGATACCTATAGTCTTCACAAACAATATTTTTTTTAAACAGCAAGTATTTGAAATTCATCATTAAAAGGGCTTGTCCATCTCTCACAAACCCCTTCTTAGCTTTACAAAGCAAATATATTACAGTCCCAGTTCTTAGAAGAGGATCTTGAAAGGCTCATGGAAAACTTCAGCTTCCTTATAGTTTAAAGACATTTTGAAATCAGACTATCTCAGATCTCAGTCAAAATATTTGGTGATCTAAAAAAAAGATAATTACCTCTCCCCACAAACCTTGCCTCAAAATAACTTTGCTATTGACAGCTCTTTAGTGCCCCCTCATGATGATTTGTGTTTGACAGCATAAGAAAGAACAAGAGCTTTTGGTTAACTGGGGAGCGATGTTTGATGTGCAGACTTTCGTACTTCTGCACTGTAGGTGACCCTTTGCAAGGAGATAAACACATTTAAAAATGGTAGTCCTACCATTCGCCTCTTGTAGAATACTGCTATTGCAAAAGAGGACTAAAAGGCAAATCATGTAGGGTTCTGTCATGTTAAATTTTGTCAAATCCAGATTAAAGGAGATGCTCTCCTTTAGTTCTCTGTACTTGGCATTATTTCCATTGCCCAAAACTGTCAAGCTTTTTGCAGGAGGCTTGGAAAATAGGAGTGACATCCTAAGCCTATGGATGCTGATAGCAATACTTCCCTTGACTTCAGTAAGTTTAGGGTTTTGCCAATGACTCAGCCTTAAAAAAGAAGAAGAAACGTACTTGTAAATTGTAGACTAAGACTGGGGAATGAATGGCAAAGGACTACAATAGGAACTGACCTGGCTTTACTCAGTTTAAACATGTATATGCCTAAGACTTGTAGATATGCTAGTGTGTGTGTGTTTGTGCATTAGGCAAAATAAAATAAAATCGGTTCTTGAATCTACTTAATTTATATATTTGTGAGAAGTCAGCTGGTAAGTGGTTGTTAGCAGAGCTCACTGAAGATTTTCAAGGAAAATAAAAGTATCTTACAAATACTAAGCTCCTTTTCTGGCAGGTCTCAGTGCTGGTGCTGATGAGGTGCTGAGAACACTCCACACAGGTCCATTTAAAAACACTTATCAGAAGCATTTTATAATGAACCATCCCCTCTTTGCCTCATCTTCATTCCTCCACTCTTATGATATTGTATTAACCTATCGAGCTAATATGGAGTTCCCAGCACAAGGCCACCCATTGACCAAAAAATGTGTTCAACATTTCAAGTGTTGTCACTGCTCTACAAAGAATCTAGTAATTCTAGTGATCACTGATACATCTTTACCAAAGGTTATTTTAGTTCCAGTGCTGCTATTACAGCGAACTAATCAAACACGCAGCATCTCTCTGAATACACTGTTAGTCAGTAAAGTTGGATTTTAGACATGAAACTGGTCTTTTGCCCTAAAGAACTTGGGTGGTTCCAGCATTTTTTTTTTCAGCGAGAATACAAATTGATCTGTCAAAGCTCATAAATAAAGAACTTCTTGGAAACTGGCTACTTTTTCACAAAGACACAATCTTCTCTTGTGGTTGCTTAATGGACCAGGAAGCTGAGATTGCCTTCTCAGGAAAAGTTTCCAGAGCAGTTTAGCTGTTAACATAATGCATCTATAACCATGGTAAAAGTAGTCATCTGTTTCTCTATTGGCACTTCTCTGTCATTTTTTAATTTGCCAATATCTCTGGATGAGAAGCAGATAACACAGAGGGAATACTCAAGTATGTCTGAATAGTAGGAGACTGTAAGTACTGACAACCTTAGCTGATAATAGAAGCAGTACCTGAAAACCATTTACTGCGGCTGTTTCTGTACTATAAGCAAGATACCTTCTGGAAAAAGGCCTTTAAACACAGTGTAGAGGAAAGTCTCTGGAAACCGGAAATAAAAATTCTGCAAAATCCGTGTAAAAAAATTGAACCCGATACACAACTCAAGATGGCTTGATGGGAAAATAAAAAATCTTTCACAAGAAGATACACAACTTGGAGGTTTTCCAGTCCTTTTAACTTGTGAATCATTTGAGGGACTCCTTTTCCTAAACAACGGCTCCATTTATACTTGGTTCTGAAGACCTTTCATATGGAAGAAATAAAAAAACCTTTAGATGAAGGACTGCTACACTGAGCTGCTGATGGGGAATCGGGCAATGTCTAGCAGGATACGGTGAGCCTGAGAAAATGTAATGCTAGCTATGATGCATAGTAGTTCAGAAGAGGTAAGGGCGGAATCATAGCTTGATCCTGTCATCCCACTGGGCTGCAATCCTTTATGGAGTAATTGCACATATGCTAAAGGGATTGCAAGAAAGGTGAAGTCAGCACAGAGATTTTAACAGTGTTGTGGTTCTGAGAAAGGGCTGCAAGATGTATTTATTCCTAGAAAAGTGACAAAACTAATTTAAAACAGCTTTGGTTACAAAGCAAGTAAAAACAAGGATTCAAAAACTGCTGTGCTGGCATCTTGTCTCTGCAACATGTGGGTCACATAAACCTGCAAGTAACTGCTTAGCAGTGCTAGTCTGTGTGGAGCACTTCAAAACCCCGTGAAGCAGGAGACAGAGCATACTCCAGCTGTCGGAGATTCCTTTCAGCGCTTCCAATGCATCTCATGGTTCTTTAATATGGAATTCTTTAATTCCTTATTACAAATATTAAGCATCAGACCCAGTAAGAAAATTCTATTCTGCAGGATACGGTAGGTGACGGTTCATGTTCATTCGTTGTCCTGTTGCAAGTGATTCTTTATTTTGTTTCCCCCTAGCCAATTTCTAGTCCGTGACAATATTCGGTCTCATATATTAGGGTATTTGTTTCCCAGATTGCCTCCTGCGAAGGACTTTGTCCTATGCCTTTTAAAAGTCCAAGAAAGTCACATCCACTCTTCTGTCAATGTTTTTAAAAAACTCCAGTAGATTAGAGAGACAATTTCCCTTCAGTGAATCCAGACTGAGTTGTCCCCATTCTGTCATGTTCATCCAACCAAGCTTCTGGTTTTGATTAGTTTCAGCTAATGCAGCTAGCACTGGAGAAGGCCTCGCTGGTCCCCCATCCTAAGATCAGCTCTTTCTAAAATACAGATATGACATAATGAGAGACAGCGTTATTTTTGTTAGCAACTCAGCTCCTTTTTTCTTAAATTCCTCCAGTTCTCTTGGGATATACACCTTTCATTCCTAGCAGCTTGTGGTTCTTTAGCTTGTTCAACACCTCATGTTTTAACATCTCGCTGTCTACGATTTGAGCCTGAAAAAATATATCTGGGGCCAATATTTCCCAGCATTCTCTGTGGTGAAGACGGATATTAATAAATCCTTTAGCTCTGCTGTAAAGGGCTTTATGATCCTAAACACTTCGTTGTCACCTTGGCGCGCCAGGGAATCTCTTGGAGGCTTCCAGTTTCTGATGTGGTGAAGCTCGACGTCGCTGGCTATCTGCCCCTCTGAAGGCAGCATTCCCCATTGCACGTGCCTTCGTGCCCCTCTAGGACTGCATTTGCATTTCCTGACCTCGGGCACTGAGGCACGCTGCCCTCCTCATTCACAGCCTGTGGCTGAAATAGATACTCCTAAAATGCACAGTGCACATGCAGAATCAGGACTCCTTAAAAGCCTGGACATGGCCAGGTTCTGCTCTAAAATGAATAAAGAAATAATTCAGATCCCCAGTCACGGCTTCTTTTGAGTGTTCAGTTACCACAAAATGAAACGTCAGTCTCTCGATGGTCACTTGCCAAGATGCCCTGTTTGAGGAAGCATGTTCTCTGGAGAAGATATTTCCTTCGAGCCGATAACACTGAGCCAACAATTCCTTTCAGAACTGATCTCGAAATAAATGGTGCATTCTTCCACAGGCTCGTATCAGTTACAGCTGACAGTGAAACACACCCAAAGAAAACAGAGCACCACCGGACTGAGCAAGCTTGACGATACAGCTAAGCTCTGGAGGAGAGCCGGAGCCCCTACAGCCTGTTAGTTATCCAGAATGAGAAGGGCTATTTGCCCACCAAGAGCTCAAGTTATTTACTTTGCTAAATGAAAGTGGATGCAAACCCTCCTTGCCAGCTTGCACAGCGTTTCTGTTCTAGGTCCCTTCTTTATGGGCGCACATTTCCCTGCCGGAACCAGTGAACACTGATTTCAGCAGATGTTATACCAAATGGCGAGGGTGCAAAGTGTGGGTGTTTGTTCAGAAGAGCCGGTGTTTATCCCCCTAGGATGCTGAAGGTTTTATGCAGAGCAGCTGGCCTGGCATCCCTCAGTGAGTGAGACAATAGGTATCTTATGCTCCTTGGTCTGTCCCTCTGATAGGAATTTATCTGCCCTACGGAAGTCTTCAGAGCAGCTCTCCGTGGCGTGCCTCTCCCTGAGCTACCACAACTTCAGAAGAAGCTCAGACCCATGAACCATGCACCCAGGAGAGATTAGATAACATTTAATGACACTATTTTCAATGCCAGAATTGTACGGAGTTGGAAACAGAAGACCATAAGAGATGTGGAGAAAATGCCTCTAGGTGCAGTCCTGGCCAAAGGTATTGTCCTGACCCAGCCTTCCTTTTCTAATTATTACAATTATTTGTGCTTATATTGTTGGACTGACGTGTCATTAAACTTAATCCTTCCTTCAGGATGTTGTTTACCACTGGAGAGGAATTGCTAATGAAAAACCACATCATTGCCTGGACAGGGCAGGAACCCATCCCAGGGAACAGTAACTTCAGGCTGATGTCAGAAGTTGTTTATGTTCATACACTGTGCTGGGCTGATGGGCACTGTCTTGGCGTTGGCTCAGGCATTTGTCTGCCAAGGCAGTGGTTGCCATATCCTTGCTTCGAAAACCTTCCTCAGAGGGGTAAATCTGCAGATCGTGGTCTTACCTGACCAAGAGTTTTTGTACAGTCTAGTTATCCACAGTACCGAGATCCCACAGCCCAGCCCTTAGTGCCCAGGGACATGCACTTCTCCATAACCTCTGGGTTTTTCTCAGGAAAAAGCCTGCTCAACTTAATTTTCAGGCACTTTCGGTCCCCATCCAACCTCCAGGAGCCAGGGCATGTGGGATGGTTGCAATTGCCATGCTGGTCACGAAGATGACAGATCTACTGGGTCAGCCCTCTGTCAGCCTTATATTGCTCCACTTCATTTTCCATGCCTTCAAATCCCTCACCTTCACACTTGTCACTTGAGATTGCAGGTAGGAATGTGCACAAATGTTTTTATAAGCAAACACAGGCCAGACTGAAATGTAATTGTTCAACCACTATGACTTGCGTCTTTATTTTTCAGTGCCTGTAGCCCGATGTGATTTGTGACATTCGGTTTAGATATAATCTTTTACATTGATTTAGCATGTCAGCCTCATATTGATCCCACACTTAGGTCTTGTCATTTGTAGATGGTGCAGGCTGTAAGCTTCTCTGCCTATTTGAGGGCTGGCGTCCAAATCCTTAGTACATGCCATCGTCCTTCCCTGGTCATGTTCTTGTAATTGTTTTCCTGGCTTACATCCTGTCCCAACCTGTGATGGATTGAAAATGGGCTTCAACTGATTTTCTATGTTTCCAGGTTTTCTCTTCACGTGTCTTAAGTGCCTTTACTAATCTCATCTCTTCACCTCCTGAGAAAATCTGGAGGATCAGAAAATCAGCTGAACCACGTCTTCCATTAGTCCCCTTGAGCTCATCCTGGCAATGCTGCACTATGGAAAAATTCTTCTTTTTGTTTCAATATCTTGTTTCAGATGATGACAAAACTAACGACTAGTAGGTAAGGTTTGTTTTCATCGCTGTACCATGCAGCATCCTTGGAAATAATCTGGGCACACCAGCACTCCTCAGTCACAGTGCAGGTGGGTTTTGAGCCCATTATATCAGACTGGAGCATTGCAGAGATACCTGCTGTGAAGAGGGCACCTTCCTGTGTATAATTCATGGCATCAGAATGAAATGAAACAGCATGTTGCTAGTGCCATTTAGCATTATACTGGATTTAAATAATCTTTCTGGGGAAGAGAACACGTTTTTTTCTTTATTTTAAGAGAACCAAGAAAGCTAGCTAATTCTTTACATTTTAAGGCACCTTTCTGATTCATTGTTCAATTCAAATTGAGCTTTAAAATCTCATTATTTCTCTAGCTGCTCTGCCTATTAAACTTTCCCTTTGCCTGTCATGGTTTTGTGCAGCACAGTGGAGCTTAAAAAACCTGATTTAATTACATTGTGGAAGAAGACCCAAATCGCAACTACAGAGCTGCCACCCTCACATAACCCCCAGTCAACTCCCAGGCTGGGATAACACCTTTTACATCTGTAATGTAGCTCCATGTAGGAAAAGCTGAAGCTAAAGCCCCTCTCTGCTGAATGTAACAGTGTACAGTCCCCACAGTTGCTGCAATAATGATAAAGTTGTATTTTGATGTAATTAGCAGCTTGATCCTCAGAACTGATCTTCAAAGATATACAACGTTAACCTCCATTACCCAGATAATGAGTTAAAGAATAATAACGCAAAATAAACATTTAAAAATAATTTCTTCACTCACCAAACTCCCCGACCTGATGATAATTTTTGGGGTGAGAGGACACGACGGTGTCTTCCACTTGGCAAATGCAAGTAGCTTTACCGCAGGGATAGCGCATTGACTGTAACAGTCACCAGCAGAGGTAAGCTGAGATACGATCGCTACCAGACCCTTTTTTCTAAAGCAATTTGACAATGTCAACACTAAAAAATGTTGCGGCTGGGCGCTCTGGACCTTTGGGAAGGAGGCCACCCTGAAAACATAACTTTGCCTTGAGCGGCAAGTGATATCCCAGAGAGAGGTTTTCTTCTGGGAAGAGGAAGAGGGAGGTGATGTTACTGCAGGGAGACCTTAGGGCAGCTGGAGAAGAAGCCGAGATGACAGCAACCCTTATGGGTAATGCACCCCCCGCCCCATCCTCTGGTGCCAGCTGGCTGCCATGGGGCCGTTTGCTGCTAGCTCCCGAGGAGCACAGCTCAGTGGGACGGAGGGCAGCTACGCCAGCGTCCCTTCGCTTCTCCTACGCGGGCGGCAGGAACGCGACGGCACTGCGGGAGTCGGAACAGACCCACCGATTCGTGATTTTCACAGAGGCGTCTTCCTTATCTCGCCGCGCATGCCTCGTGCTAACGAAAGAGCTATTGATGCATGTGGAAAATGAAGAGCTGGCTCCTGGCACAGGACCTTACGTACTCCTTCTATCATCCTTGGATCTAGCTCCGTTTTGCTCCGCTCCAAGAGCCTATGAACAAAAGTACTTACAAACGCGACTGTGATTCAGATATCAGGCATTTAACTGCATTTTCTAGGTCCTTTGCTCCCGTAACAGAAAGCTCACATCCTTTCCAACAGAAACAGTCTCCTGTTCTCCTTCCAGTGTCTGCTGTTGAGTGCTTTGCTATTCCGTATATAAGGGTATTTATTCATGTGCCCGCTCCGCACCCTCTCCTTGGAGTGGTGCCTGCCTAGCAGTGATATTTAGCAGGTGACTTATTTTTGCAGCTTCCAGTCTCAGCCTCCCACAGTCCTGCCCAGGTGGAACTGGCCAGCATTCGGGGAATTTCATTATTTTTCTTGGGGAAAGGAAAGAGTTGTAACACAAATGAAGTGTTACTGAGATTTTTTTTTTTTATTTGCAGAAAAATATGTTTATTCAGCCACAAATTTGTCTATTGACACATTAAATAACTAGTAAATCAAACTTTGCAGTAATTTCTTTGATAAAAGTTTCCACAGAAATAGTTCCAGGCTGTTGCAAAGCTCGGTATGCCTCATATCTTCCCAAACGGAAGACAAATATGAAATTTCAGTCTCGTCTCTGAAATATTAATTTTTCCAGCAGGTCTGCCCTGCTGACAGCATGTCTCCTGTGTTCCTGCTCAGTCCTGCTTTCTCTGTACCCAGTGCAAAGATCTTCCCTCCTTCTTCTAGTGAGAGGGATCACAGTTGACTTGTGTTTAATCCAACAACTAATTACTCCAAAAATGAGGCTATATAAATATAGTCAATGGCAGCATGAGGCATTTATGCATCTAACTAACGAGCTAAACAGCAAAGCCCATGCCCTCTCCACTGCTCATCATCTCCTTAGCAGGGATCGTATCAAGAGCTTGCAGATGTTGTATGTCAAGACATCCATAATATGGCAGGATTGTACCCCTCAGTTCACTTCCTAGTAATTTCAGCCTAAACATTTTCAGCTTGTCTGAAAGTCTAACCGAGCGCTCACAACCAGGGTATGACCGGCCTTCACTCCCTGTCTTTCTGAACTCCTAGATGCATACACCTCCTTCACCTGCGTGCCACCAGCACCACGGCCCTACAGCCAACGCTGGCCTGGGCTGCACGGCCATAGTTCACAGGATGTTTTGGGAGAATAATATGAGCTGGTGAGACCTTGCTTGTCCCTGTGCCTGCTCTGCCCGGCCTCCCTGCCTGCCTTGTTTACAGTCAACAGGAGGTTTGCGATACCTCTGCCGGTTCCAGCACGCTGTCAGTGGTGGCGTGAGCGGAGGCTGGGGAACCCTTCCCACTTCCACAGCCTTGGGTCAAACTCCGACCTGGCTGCTACGGGCAGCCTCAGTCTGTTTGCAGAATCGGTGCCCCGGTCATGTCCGTTTTGTCTTGTAGAGGACCTCCTGCTTTGCCAATGTCTTCTCAGTGCCCACAGGTGCATTTTCAAAATTTCAATATCTTGTGTTATTATTCCTTAACTCATTATCTGGGTGATGGAGGTTGAACGTTGTATATCTTTGAAGGTCAGTTCTAAGGATCAAGCTGCTAATTATGTCAAAGCACAGTGGTTTCAGCTGTTGTCTCCTGTGGTTCACAAGCAAGGGCTGGATCAGGTGCTGTGGGTCAGGGTACCACAAAGCAAACCCCCACCTTCAGCCTGGGCCGGCTCCACGCCTGTCCTGAGCACACTGGAGCTCAGCGTGCGAGGGGCAGGCAGTAAAACTCCACTTGATCTCCCAGTCCTGCTGGAGCAGAAAGACCCTTTGGTGCTTGTGGATGGGCAAATGAAGTGCTGGAGAGTCTCTCCCATGGCAAAAAAAAGATCAGCTCTGAACAAGGCTCCCCTTGTTCTTATGCTTGACCTTCAGCGTTGTTGTCTGCAGATACATTTAGGGTTTTCTTATGTGTAAACTGCAGATATATTTAGAGATTTTGCATGCCCCTGGGTTGTCCCGGATGAGGAGGGTGAGGGTAGTGCTGTGTGCCTGGGCGCAAGGTCAAGGGAGAAGATCTGCAGAGTCCTGATAAAGCTTCCTTGCTCCAGCTACACGTCTCTGTCTTGGGGCAATTGCTCTGCCCACAGACCATACTACAGACTTTGAACGCTGAGAAACGCTGCCCTTGGGGGTACAGGAGGGTTGAAAATCAGTGCTTGTGAAATGGGGGAGCAGGCAACCTCTGCTTATGCAGCAGCGGCGCAGAGCCCAAAGGGCATCATCTTCCTCAGCCCTGGAAGCTGCAGCATCTGGTGAACACGCTCACCTGTGAGCCATGGGCTGAACTGCTTTCCTAGGGCTGAATTTAGTAAATCCACATTTTCCCCATGGTCATGACCCTTCTTAGGTAGTTTCAAGCTAAGAAGTGTTTGTGCAAGAGTGCAGACCTTCACCTTAACATAGACATATCCTTAGACACGAAAACCATGGGACTTGAGTTATGGGTAGGTCTGACCACAATTAAGAGGGGAACAGCAAGGTGCTGCTGACATTTGGTGAAGGATTTATGCTCTGTGTTTTTGTGTACCTCTCACACTACAAATGATCAGGCACTGAGTGATGGTCTTTCTGCTTAATAGGGGAAACTGAGGACAATCCCACTTAGTAAATGACACACATATGCATGCACACAAGTATGGTGATTCAGAAGGCCCAATTCCTCCAGACTAAGAAAATAATAAGCAAATTATGAGCAAACAGGAGGAAAGGCAAAGACAGAAGGCTAATGGAAATCAATGATTCTACAAGCCAAAATAATCACAGTCCCACAATCAATAAAGAAAATAACATTGGCTGAAATCCCTTCCAGACTCCATGGCAAAGTGAAGGCTCCAATTAGAAAATAAAAGCACCATATGACAAAGAGGAAGAGGGGAAGCAGATCAGAGATGATAAAAAATGCAACGTTCTGAAGTGTAGAAAATTGGTAATGTATGACAAAACTACCAGGGAAAACAAGGACTTTGTTTTTGGAAGGGAAGGAGCAGGACCAGGCACTGTGTGCAGAGCCAACCAAATGCCTCGTGGGGCAGGAGAAACAGCTTGCAGCCTCCAAAGGGAAGGTGCAGGGAGCACAAATTTGTAAAACACCAGATTTCCAGAGAGAACTGTGCTGCTGCCAGTGAAACAGTTATGGAAATGTCAGACTACCTCCACTCCTGTCATGCCACAGTTCCACTTAGGACATTTTCCATCTTCTGGCCCTGCTGCACACATGAATGGTGGAGGCTTCCTCTGCTTTGGTGCCTGCTGAGCTCCTCCTGCTGTTTTTCACCTGGGCCAGCACAGAACAACAAATTTCCCCACAGAGAGGCATGCTCGGTCCTCCCCGAGGGATGGGAGCTTGCCATTTACATCCTTTAAAAGGGAGACCTGTTCTCCTCTGAACACAGACAAGCTGAGGTCTTGATTCACTGTGTTTTTACAGCGTGGCATTTTACACGCTAGTCTGCCAAGCCCTTTGTCTTCCAGCCACAGTAATACAGGCAGGGGCAACAGCTGTAAGACATAAGCAGCATCACGACATTCATCTGCATGGCTGCCTTTACTGTGTATATCCCACTCAGCCTCTCATGGAATGGTTTTAAGTACTATCACAGAGCCTAAGTCTGCCAAAACATGGATGGCTATTGAAGATATTTATTTGAAACACAGCTTTTGCTTCCTTTTGCTCCCCATGTCATAGCATTGCGCAGAAGGTGCCTAAACCAGCTCCCCTTCTCCATCATACGCTTTTAGTTTGACAGCAGGGCGAAGGGCTCTGTCCCCCTCCCACATCAACTGTATGTGAAACAAGGCACAGCAGGGCTACAGGCAATTATGCATTTAAAAGTCAAATACCCAGGCAGGTGTTTTCAAAACCCTCAGCTCCTGCAGGAGGCACTGCCCACTAAAAAGCTCTCAGCAGCTCTTCCCGAGGTTGCAGGCAGGCAGTGACAGGCCCGTGCCGGCAATAATCACCTCCTTGTGTTCGAGTGCTGAAGGATAAGGGCAGCCACCGGGGATTTCTTAGTTGCGGGCTTGGTGCAGGAATTATCGTGATAGTGACATTCCCCAATGGGCTTCAACCGTGAGCCAAAGTCACCGGCCAGGTGCCCAGTACTCATGTGGCCAACACATCTCCCTCTTCCCCGAGGTCGAGTCCCACAACAGCACTGGTCCTGGTGGTCTCACGCTTCCTCCTGCCCAGCAGGTTCCTGGTGCCCAACCCCATGCAGGTGGCTCGGCGGGACCCCGCAGGGCGTGACAGACATCCCGACGGCACCCCGCACCACCAGTGTCCACACTAACCCTCTGACCCCCACAAACGTGATTTTAAAGCCTGTTGTTGGTTTTGCTGGGAGTTTGATTTAAATTTGTAGTGACACATGTTGCTCCCTGCAACACACCAAAGGACTCCTCTGTGAACAGTCAAGATTGGCTCTTTTTATTTTTGTCTCTCTCCTGAAAGAGAGAGAAAGGGTGTCAGAGACAGAGATTTACACACCAGATGCAGTGCTTGTCTGCTCTGTGTAACAGGCCATTGGATACCGGGTCAGCCCCTGATAACACATGAATAGATTTCCCATCCCACACCTGAAAGGTTCTCGGGATGACCCATCTGCGTGCACACCGACTCCTCGGGTGCTGTGAGTGCAGCTATGATATCAACCAGTTGTGGCACAGTTTGGAAAAATATCCCTCCATGTTATCCAGGAGTGACTGTGACTGGAAATACCTTTAAATAACTAAAGCAATCCATCTTATTCATAGGCTGCAGCAAACTGCTGTTCCAGAATGGGATATACTTAGTGGGCACCATATTATCCTGTGAACAGGGTTTATTATGATGGATATGAAAAACAGGGAAGCTGTTCTTAAAACACCTTCCACCAAAGCATGCTTCTGCCTAAAACTGTGGACAATGCAAGATATATTGGGCAGCACATTGGGAAGGTGTGAGGAAGGCAAACCAAGGAAGACCGAGTCCAAGACGCTGTTAATGGTTGTTGGAAGTAAATCCCAGAGAAGGCACCTCTCAGTCTCTTTGCAGATGTGACAGAGAAAGCTGGAGCTGCAAACAAGGCTCTACGTGCTCTTCAGTTTCTCCCCTGCATTTTGGAAAGCAGGAACTCCTCCATTTGTCAACAGACTGGACCGTATCAGAGGGTGCCTGAATCCATCACCTGTGCCTACTCCTGTCTCATACACACCACATAACTGAAGCTGTTGGCCAAAGCTTCTCAGAAAGGTAAAGCTACCCAGCGGTCTGGATGCCAAAATGAAAGGGCAGCTGCTCATTTACCTGCTGATTGCTACTAAAGACTATATGATTCTTTTGATACCAGCTAAGCAGGTCTGGGCTCAGCCTATAATGCTTGACAGGAGAGCTCTCCCACATGCAGGGCCACAGTCATGTGCCAGCATTCCTTGGAAGTCAACAAAAAGGCTTCCAGTGATTTCAAGACTTAATTCAACAATTTGCAAGTACCCTGATGAATAAAAAGTTTCTCATATGGTCTTCAAAATCTGAAAAATGTCCTCATAGTGAAAGATCAAGCGGTATTATGAAACCTGACAAGACGTCATGAGTGCTGCTTTTTTTTTCCCCAGTAGCAGGAGTCATATAAAGAGGGATATTTGCACTCTGCTTTTGCAGGGCTGCTTCCACGTTTGCTGAAGGCAAACTGATGTGAGCTTATTCTATCGTCACCCCTGAGGCAGGAAACAAATACCCAGAGGCAGAGATTGGAACGTAAACTACCTTTGCTGTACTGCAGCACTACACCCTCTGGGGTTACTTGTAGGAGATACTTCAGCAAAGCCCTGTGCAAGGAGTCTGCCCTCAGCCAAGCTGATGAGGACTTTGTACAGCTCCCTACAGTGTATTTGAGCAAACAGGCAAGAAATTGCTGCAAATTCTGAGTGCAGGGCCTCTCTTCCCCACCCTCCCTCAGTCTGAAAAGTCAGTATTTCCTGGTAATTCATAATATCTGCATAAATGAGTGAAGGCAGCACGGTAAGTGAAGTATTTCTCAAAGGAGAGAAGAATGAGTCAACAGCAAAGAAGTGATTTTTAATGTAATCCTCTTTCATTTACAGATCCTACAGGAGGAGGCTTAAACACCACGGACTCTAATGTGGAAAGCTGCACCACCGCTGCTCACCACTGGCTGCTGCCAAAATTCACTGCAGCATTTTCCTAGCAAGGAGAAGTGCCTGAGCGCAGTACCAAATGTTCCTTTGACACATGCCTAGGTTGGAAGAAAGACTAAAACTGAAAACAGACTTTGTTTTTGCCCTTTGTGTAGCTTAGCTCAGGGCTTGATGTTTTTTGCTAGTTCTGCAGATATTTGTAAGAACAGCTGAATGCATGTTTTATACTAGGTTACAAGTTAGGGTGGCTGTGGTTAGAGGTCTTGCTTGCTGCTCTGATTCTTGGCTTAAAAGCACACAGAAACACAGAAAACCAAAACCAAACATTTTCAGGAGCTGAACTGTGCCCGGTGGAAGAGCTGTCCACTTCGCAGCCTTTGCTGAGATTGTTGCGAGTCAGTGGGAAGCACAGTGCCTTTCCTTGGACTGCAAAGAATCAATTCCAGACAAGAGGGTCTCTAACTTGTCAATCAACATCCACTCCACTACCCCGGCACAGGATGAGGGCTGTACTAGCTCTCCTTCGCATCCCCTGTGTGAGGCTCGCGGCAGCAGCCCTGCCCCTGTGCGCATTAATTGCCATTTGCCAAGCCAAAAGCAGCTCCTGGAGCTAGACACCATCCAGCTCTTCATCTCCTGGTCCCCGATCAGCTTACTAAAGAGGTCAGTACTTTTGTAGAGGCGTTCAGCGGAGTCCCACAGGCTAGTAACTCACTTGTAACTGAGGTATAAATGAAACCCAGGTATTCAAGCCCCATCTACTGCTTTCCACATCGTTCGGTCCCACTCACGCTGGTGTGAACCTTGCAGGGCACAAACAATGCAGCTGGCATCCCAGCATCTCTTTTTAACCAAAACTGTTGGATATAAGATTTACTGTAACTTTATTCCTTTGTCCTATCATAGATTTTAAAATAACAAATCTCATTTGCCACAAAAGGAGTGTAGAGGACAAAGATTTTTCATTTACATGAACATTTGGAGAACTTTCAGAGCAAACACAAAATCCAATTTCCTTCCAGTTTTTCAATTATAAAAAATCAAAGAAACAAACAAACAAATCCCAAACAAGAGATACCAAGGGCTGACAACTGATGGAAGGAATTACAGCAGTCCATGGTGTAAGCAGAACAAGAAGCACTGCCCACCTTGCTGATACAGAAGCAACAGACCAGGCCCAGGCTTGCACCCAAACGTGCACCAAACCTGCGCCGCAGGGACGAGGGCTTGTGCCCTGCCATGTTTTAGGTGTTTGGAAAGGCTCCTGGGCATCCCGCACTAGCCTGGACAGTGGCTGCTGCAGAAATCCCATTGCACCAAAACAAAATAATTTTCAGAGTGATTTGGCCCCATCAGTTTTCCTACCTGGTTACGTGTCTGATGATTTTGTGGCTTTCTTTACTTCTTTTTCTATTCCTTCTTTGGTACATATGCTTATTTTTTAAAATAACCTGTTGTCTGGTGCATTATTCTGAACCGTAGCCTTCTAGATGTCACATTTCCTTTTTCTAAACCTTCTGACACTGCTTACTGGTCCTGTTTATGCCTAGTGCTGTCAGCTGCACAGTAATTGCATCAGAAATGTGCTGTTCCTTGAACACGTGTGGAAATCATGTCCTTCTATGTGTGCCACTCACATAGTAACTTAAATGTTGTAGTTGTCCTCCAGTCAGGTGACGGTACTCATTTCTTTCTTGACCAAAACATTTTTTTGTAATTGTTTTTGTAAGCGCCTCTTGCATATTAGGACCATTTTGGAATAACTGTATGAGAAGAGAAAATTGCCAAGCACCACAAAGATAGGAAGAAGGCAGACAGAAAACTTGCAGAGATTAGTAGAGCTCTGGAAGGTTTCCAGAGCAAAGCTGGGAGTTCGATCACTCACAGAAGAGGTGACAAAGGTGAGCAGTGGAAAGGAAGGCTGTTTTTCCCGTAGGGCTGCCTTCCTGTGTTGACCTTCACAGGCACACATGGGATGACTGAGCCCTGGCTGCTTACTGTGCCTCTCCGAAATGCGGCGGTGTGCCAGCACTGCCCTGCTGCTCAGCCCCGGGGCTGCGGCTCCGGTTCTGCATGCGCTGGAGAGCTCTACATGTGGCCATGAGTAAAGGCACTCAGAGCCATGGGTGGCAGGAGGTGACAGTCCCTGGCCTTGTATCGTCCCCTGTTGCATCACAGACATCTGTAGCACTGCGAAGTGGCCTGGCCTCCCCAAGCAGTCCCCAAGGGGGTGGTTTGCAGGGGCAGAGAGGTGCCTGGGGGACCCCGCTGCAGGCAGTGGAAAGGCTCTTGGTTTGCAAACAAGCCATGAGCCCTACACAGGGTATAAACCATGATGCTGAAATGCTGCCCAGCACAAACATTTTGCAGTAACAGAGGAAAACTCCAAAGCACCTTCAGACAGAAACAACCTGGCCTGATGACAACCACGGATATGCCCTGTATCAAAAAATAAGTCAGAGTGATCCTGACTTTCCCTCTTGACTCCGATTGTCTCTAATACACTCTTTACAGAGTAATGATGAGAAATAATTTAAGATGCTCTGAGCCTGTCACCACTGACCCAAGTCCAACGTCATGGCTGGGGCCACCATGAGGATGAAACAGAAAGAGCTCACCTTGCCCTGGTCCTTGCTTTAGGGCCTGAGCAGGGATGAGGTGAGATGGAACCATCTGCCTGCTGGCCCACAAACCTCTTCAGGGTGCTTCCTGAGCCTCCTGCGCCTTGGTGGGTTGCCCTCTGACTGCACTGCCTTGTCTTCCTGGGCTGCACGCAGGCTTCTCCTCCCCAGCCTGGTCACTGGCCACAGAGGCTGTCCCTAGTGACATGGGTGGAAAAGCGAAGCAGACAGATAGTGTCTTCTAGACTGGTGGCCAGTCTGCACTTCTCCACCCTTGGTGCTGGATACTCTGAACTGAGGCAAGAGGGAGACAGAGGAACAAGGGGAAACCTTTTTCAGGGGAGAGAGGTTGGAGTGGGAGTGGGGACCTGTGCATGGTGGCAGCAGGCTTGACAGGACACCTTGGAGGAGGCCTCCCAAAGGTTTTGTTAACCTCCCATCTCATTATACTCCAACACGTGATCAAGTGAGAGCTAATAAATAGAGGGAAGCTATAGAAAGTACAGAAGCAGCAAAAATGAGTGCTGGGAAGGGAAAAGGGTTTTGCAGCATTTTGGGGAGGGGAAAACAGTGTAGCAAAAATGGAACAGAGGGAATGAACAACAGAGAGAAGTGAGTTGGGAGAGATGGAGAGGGCACAGTGAAACTCTCTGCAGTTGACTGATGGTTGCTGGTTACCCTGCAATATCCCAAGGACCAGACCCACAAGGACTGGGGGCCAGTGCCTGGGCCAGCAGCCAAGAGATGCACTGGTGGAAGTCTCAAGGGTTGGCACCATCTCCTAGTGACATGCCAGGCAGTGCTGGTGCCAGAAACCTGGAGTAACTCCTGAGAGGGAAATAATCACTGCTCTCCCTAGATGAAGTGAGAAGCAACGACTGTAAGTCATGTAGAGCAAATTGACCTTATCATCAGTTGTCACAGGAGAGTCCCCAGGCACTGTTGAAGAAAACGTAGCTGGAGAGAGACAGCCTGTGTCAAAAAACCCAGCAAGAGAAAAAAAAAGAAAGAGCTGAGAAGGGCATGCTTGTGATGTGGCAGGCAGAAGATTGAAGGCTTTGCTTATCTGGGGTGACTAGTTCAGCTGGTGGCTCTGAAGGCCAAGTGGAAGTGCACTGCAAAAGGCACCACCATGTCTAACTGGGATGAGTGTTTGACAAGTTTGTATCACAAGAACACTAGTAACAGGCTGGCTGCTAATTTAATTTGTTCACTGGTGATGGGTACATGGGTTTCCTGTGTATTTACTTGGGTTTGTACACAGTCATAAGGAGATTTACAAGCTGTGAACATCTGCAGTTTTGAATTACTTTTACAGCTACAGGAGGCTTTTTAGATTAGTGTTACCTGCAACTTGGAAGATTAAGGATTTTCTGCTCAGAAACCTTCCCAGGTATTAAAAAGGGAGGTGTGCAGAAGGATGAAAGAGGTGCTCCTTTCCTGGACTATCCTCCTCATTCCCACACATACAGCTCTCAATCTTGAGCAATCCCGCTGACTTTGGAGGAGCTTTTATGTTACCTCTGAAGCTGGAGGATCCCCAAAGCTCAGTGAAGCCCTGATGTCTCCAAAGACTTTCTACCTTGTGCTCTCTTAGTGATCTGAGGACAGGCCCATCTCAAACTAGAGTCTATCCAACTCTCCCTGGAGTGAGTGATGTTGACTTTCTCTGGCCGGCATAACCACAAGAGTGGGGCTCCCCATCCATGGGGAAATATCCACAGGCCTACTGTGGGTGGGGAGATGGTCGTTAAGTTTGCCTTAGCACAAAGTGGTAAATTTGGCCCATTTCTAGGCATCCCCTCAGGAGCGGAGAGGCAGCCTCCTAGGCTGCTATCTTTTCTTTTTGTAATGGCTTTTGGTCTGGTAACATGAGTTAGCACTGAGACTTTGTGCTGGGAAAATTGATAACAATATCCTCTCCTCTTCTGAGCTGCTGCTGGAATTGTTCAGTGGCTGAAATAAGTCCTTTGATTATTGTTTCCTATTGTTTGACAGCACTGGTTTGATAAGGTATACTGAAGTCAGTTGAGTAGACCAATTCATACCAACTAATGATGAGGCCCGCTATTGTTCTGGGTTGATTTGCAGAGCGACAATTTCCAGGGCATTTGGATGCAATGTTTAATTAATTCTGGTGAGTGATTTAAACTCCAGTCAATTGCTGCTAACCTGAGATAGGGCTATTTGTATAATTTCAGTATAATCATCTTCCCCCCTGCATTAATTAACACATGACAGCATTACACTGACAGCTTCTTAACACTCTTCTAACATTTCTTCCAAATCTCTCCCACTTCCCTCTGGACAATATGTTTTAAAAAAAAGTACTCATTTTGAAAGCCCTTCATTTTTTACCATTGCACTCTGTATGCAATGATACAGGCTCATACCAAGGCCAGTTGGTCCCTGCCTTGCTGAAAGATTGATGAAGCAGCAATGGGGTCTCACCAGCCTACAAATTCATCCTGAGATCCAGAAGCCACAAATACTTCTAATAATGATAGGACTTGGGAGTTGTGAAGAACCTTGGGCAAGGCACCCATCTGCATGAGAAGTAACTGCACAGGACAATTAGGCAATTTACTTTTTTGTGTAGTATTGAAGGGGTCCATGCTCTGCTGCTATTAAGGATACCCTGTGTTTCATAGTCTATATATGAGTCTGTAAGAGTTAGTATAGCTGTAATTGCTGGAAAACATCTTTCAGTCTGTGGGTTTGTTTCTCATCATCTTTGTCTCTGCCTCTATATTTCAGCAATAACTTTTCCATGAGTTATCATAAGCATTACTGCACTTCCCAAACATCTCTGCAGTGGTTCACCTGAATTCCTATAGATATTTTCTCAACCATTTTTAACAAAGGATTCTATCTCCTGTATGATGCAGAGACCCACCTTCACCTTAGCAGGGAATGACAGTGAGTCCTCTTGACCTTACATTCTCCATCTCATGGCATGGGTCAGATACATCCCACCAAACTTCAGATGTCCAAGTTAGATACTTATCCTGTTTATGTTCCATCAATAGCCATTGAAGCATCCAAATGGGTAGTTACTTCACCTGATTTATCTCCTGCTAGTTTAGATGCTTGTTACCAAAAGTTAATCTAGGAAGAATTTGGTCCAAAATATACCCACAGGTTTTACTACTTGGTCTTTTAGTTTGCTCTCCCCAATCTAATCATTAAGGTGCTGCTGCACCTTAGACAAACAGCTCTTGAGAGATCACCCGGCTCATAGCCTGCCACAAAACCAGAACCTGTCCTTAAATCATAATTCTGCCACTACAAAAATCTCTGCAATGTGATTTGAAAGAGGTAGATGCAGGCTTTGGAAGAGGTTGTTCAAATTTCACTGCTCAGAAATATCTCACAATAGGCTGATGTGGCTTTGAAACTCAGCCACAAATGCACGCTTACATTTGAAATGAACAGCAGCCTCCCGAGCCGGGGTTGTGCAGCAGTTGTTGCTCCAACACCCCTTCACTTCACAATCGTTTGGCTGGCACACAATTTTCTGAGTCACTGGCACTTGTGCTTCTTGCCCTTGCATAGATTATCATTTCTCAAATCATCAGTAGTCCTTCCTCTCCTGCTGCCTCTGTGTCTTAAAATAGCCAGTAGATCTCTGCACCCTGCAGAGAGGATGACTTTGCTCTTAAACTATTTCCATGGCATGCAGGTAAAGAAACACAGCAACAAGTGTCTAAATAGGAGTTCTCACAATAACCTTTTCAGGTTACTGTATTTCTTTTTGAATGCCGTAGAGGTAAGTGTGCTCCTCTTTGATATGTATATCAAACTTGGTTAAGAACAACTATGATGCTCTGGCCTTGTCATCTCCTGGCCAATGGCTTGGACTGATGCCTTCATTGAGCTCAGCTCCTGAGCCACCATGTGTTCAGAGTTTCTGTAAAAATTAAGTAGCAGTTGAAAGTAGCTGTTTAGCCTTGCTTAAACTTGCACAAAAGAACACTAAAAAGGAGAGTTAAAAGACTTTGTTTGTTAGAAAATTTTAGAGGGACCCATCTTGTGCCTGGAAGTATTGAATATAAATTTCACAAAGCAAAAATGTTTGAGTAGCTATTCCCCAAGCCTTACTTCATAGAACAGCATTTCTGTTTACCCTAACTCACCGGTATTTTTGAATGCAACATACTGTAGCCTTTTGCCCTTTCTGATGTGGTTCCCAAAATGCTAATACCTTTTAGACAAGCTGCAGGTCTATTTGCATTGCATCTCACTGGTGACTTAGATTCTTACCACTTTATGCTCCTGCAGGCCAGCAAATGTATTCAGAGTGCTTGGAAGTTAATCGTAAAAAATATTTTCACAGGGTTCTACAAACAATATTTGTTAAAACACCCTCAGTATTTTGTG
The DNA here is from genome assembly GCF_000687285.1 of Phaethon lepturus. Taxonomy (NCBI): domain Eukaryota; kingdom Metazoa; phylum Chordata; class Aves; order Phaethontiformes; family Phaethontidae; genus Phaethon; species Phaethon lepturus. The sequence continues at coordinate 2,528 of NW_010537222.1, read as the reverse complement.
TAAAGAAATGTCCCATAACAGAGATCCACCCTTCTAAAGCTGTTGTGGGGGGAAAAAAAAAAGAAGACATGCGTAAAGAATGTTTCTGATAGAGGAAAAAATAACTAAGTAGATGAGTATCTGGGAAGTACAGCCTTGTTATTAAAACACAGGGCTGGGAGATGGATGTCCACATTGTATTTCCAGCCTGCCACAGATTTCCCATATGACTGTAGACAAATTGCTTGCAGCATATTTTTAAAACTAGCCTGCAATTTTTGGATGACGCCCTCTGAAGACTGACACTTCCTCTTGGCTCCAGAGGCACTAATGCTGCCTTTAATCTTGAAAACCTGACGCTAAGGCTATATTAGCCTTGCCCGTACTGCTCTGAAATATCAGTCTCCAGAGCGGACTTCGGCGCAGCGTGCCCAGCCTCCTGCCCACCACGATCCATGTGGCTGAGTCCAGGCTGCCTGCTGACAGCCTGCCCGGGCAGCTCTGCCAGGAGGGTTTAGACGTACTCCTGCTCTGTCTGGACCTGTCAAAACAGATCTGTTGGTTTTACGCCATGTTTAACTAGGCTGATCCACCTGACACTGCTGAGTGCCAAGGCTCAGAGCTCCAGCACAGCATCTCCCCAGCTCATACACATGCAGCAAGGGGTCCAGCATGGCTAGTTTGTAGGGAAACACCTGAACAGTGGTAATCCTAAGCTGGGGTAGTTGTAGGTTTTGATCATATCAAGTGGTTAAAAATGAAATAAACAGTCATCAGTATCATAGAATCACAGAACAGTTTGGCTTGGAAGGGGCCTTTAAAGGTCATCCAGTCCAACCACCCTGCAGTGAGCAGGGACATCTTCAACTGGATCAGGTTGCTCAGAGCCCCGTCCAACCTGACCTGGAATGTTTCCATAAAATGGACATTCAAATTTAAAGACGGTTTCCAACCTTGGTCTGTGTCTCAGTTCCCTCACTGGTACAAGAGGGCTGGTCTCACTAATAAACTCGCAGGCTATGACAAAGAGCACTAATATTTGTGAAGTACCTGAACGTTAACGAGATCCAGAGACATACCCAGGAGAAAGCGAATAATTCTGTATTCAGAACAGAGTTTAAAGAGGGGCATTAAATAAGACACAGGATCCTTCCACTGACCAAAAAGGATAGAAGAGGTTATTGACTGACTGCTCACTAATTGAGCATCATCCTTTCTGGGTACTAAATGAGGCGGGGGACTAGAGGAAACAATGTGTGCAATTATAGTCTGTCTTCAAATGCATATGCATGGAGGGGCCTGAATGAATGTTGCACAAACAATATGAATGCTGACATTTCCTGGATGTTGAATGCTAAGTTTCCAACTACTTTTCTAACATACTTTGTTAGACAGCAGTTTCTCTCTTCTAGTCTTGTACTCTGCAGCATTATTTTGACCAAAGGAAATGGAAACAGAACGGAGATAGCAAATGCTGCCTTCTACTCCCAAACAGTAATTCTCCTCCTCTTTACACTGGTGGGAAATACAGTATCAAACACATGAGAATGAGGGCCTTGGCATCAACACTGGGATGCCAAGAACTGGGGTCTCCCAGAATCACAATTCATAATTTGGGCTGGGACTTGACTGTGGCTTTGTTTTCCGAGTTACACAATAACAATGCAGAATCAATTTTCTCCAGGGATTTTCAAGGCCTCATTAATGTTTGGTGACACCCTTCATTAAGAACCTGGGAAGAGCAGCTTTGCAGTTTGCAGCTGAACACCTGATCTCTTTAGTCCTCACTCAGTCATAATTACCATTGATTGACTGGTCACATTACCCCCACTGCATGCAGCCCTGCACACACATGCCAGAATATGAAAGAGCAGAACAAGTCATGGTGAGAGGATATGGTTTTGCTACAAGTAGGAAAATCCCCCTTAGACACCGCTCTTACACGCTGCCATTGACCACAGTCAAGGAAAAAAAATTAACGCACTGATGTCACAAATTTATATATTTCAGCTCAAAAGTACCCTCCAGGAAGAGCAGGAGAGAAAAGAAGTGAGAAGGCAACAACCTAAGAAAGGAAGAGATCATTTCTAAGAGATGGGCAGTTCATATATCTGTAAGAATGAACAGACCCAGTCAAATGGTCCCTGTGATACAGCACAATAGTCTATTGTCTTGGTGCCTATAAATCTGCTGCTGCTCTCGCAGCCTGTGCTTTGAGAGCCAGATGTTCATTATTAAACACTGTCCTGTGCTCCCTCTTGCGTTTCCTCGCCAGCCCTGTTCCGCGCCGTGCGCGGGAGACCGCTGCTGCTCCTTCCTGGATAGAGCCGTGGTGGTGACTGATCCTGGAAGGGCACTTTAGGAACCACCCGCCCGATGGTGGTTATTTCGGCTCTGCGCTGCGTTACATTGCACTGCGTTAAATTCTGATTCCCAGTGATGCTCCTCACGGTGCACCAAGCCTAAGCAGTGCTCACAAGTGCTGCCAAGACAGAGCTCTCCTTCATGCATTTGCCTGTGTACTGGGTTTGTGTGGCCAGGTTTTGGTA
>NW_010537221.1:1199-1745 GCF_000687285.1 Phaethon lepturus | reverse complement strand
ACACTCAGCCTTACAAGTCCACAGAAAGACACTAGGTCTTGTAAATAATCCGTTACAAAGATGCCGATGCCAACACAGCACCGCAACATGTCACCCACAGCGGATTTCTTTCTTCCCGGGTTTAAGGAATTCATTCGTTTGGGGGGGTTAAATTTGGTGGGCGTTTGTGAAGAAGGAAGTTCTTTAGCTCTGCTTAATTCTGGCATTCCAGTGCAAGTCGTAACAGCTTTGTCTTTCAGTGCGTTAACCCTCAGCATCGATTTCCACAATGACGTAACCAGCTCCATCCTAGTAGTTTCCACTCGAGCACAGGACTGTGCCACCTGTCATACGACACATAAGGGATTCTAAAACAATTCCAAGAGCTAATCCCAGGAAACCCAGAACTAAAGCTCCTGTTTTCCTATTTCATGTCCAAAATATGTAGCACTTTGACAGAGATGACATCATGTTTTCTTTAAAACAGCTGATTTCAAAATGCTGCACTGGGCGAGAACACCATAAACAGTTTAAGACGAACAGCCACGCTCCTAAGTAACACAATAA
>NW_010537221.1:0-394 GCF_000687285.1 Phaethon lepturus | reverse complement strand
CCCCGTGACTCCGTTCACTGCATACTCAATATTCTCCCTTCCTGTCAAAAGGAATCCGTTTACCAAACGAAGCTCACATCATCCATGGTCACTTTTATGGGGAAACTGGCATAAAAAAGATTTGTCCCTAGGCCGGAAGAGGGAAAATGCTGTGTGGCCAAAAGAACAAACGCAAGTCCACTCACGCCCTAAGAAGTTAAGACTTCCTCTCCTATAACAATTCCCCACACAGAGCTCTAGAGAACGAGAACCTTGTTTTGCTAGTTCTTGGATTTTGCCCACAGTCAGGAACAAAACAAAAACAAAAACAAAAGCTCCTCAAGGTTAACTCACAGACACGTCATTCTATAGCTGACAAGACATTAGGTGTTTGAGGAGGTAGGGGGTGATGAGG
>NW_010537220.1:32809-70778 GCF_000687285.1 Phaethon lepturus | reverse complement strand
CTCCTTCAGCAAGGGCATGCAAGTCCCAGGCTAAAGGCGGTTCCAGAGCTCCCTGCCTGTGAAGCACCGGGGCTCAGCCGCAGCCAGCCCGCACATAGGTGAAGGGCAAACAAAACCGGGCTCCCTTTTGGCATCGGGCAGAACCTGGGCAGCGGCGTCCAGAGGAGTTATCTGCTTGTCGTGAAGAGCCAGGAAGGAAGCTCCTTTGGAGGCTGCTACTTGAGAACTCCTTGGCTGTCAGCCTGCCCAGGGGGAAGCAAACACTGTCCAAGACCAGTATGGCCAGGAGGCACCGGCCAGACCAGAACAAAATAAAGCAGACATACACTTTGCAGATTCCCCACCCCCGCCTTCAATCTCAACAGAACCTAACAGGAAGTTTTACTGAAATCAAATGAAAACTCACTGGGATTTAGTCATAGCTAGATTTGAAACAGAAGCCATACCTTGACTATAGATTGTCTCTCTCAGGAGTGGGTCAGTCAAACAATGCTCGCACCTTCGCACCAGTTTCGAGTACGAATCCTGTATCTTCTGACAGGATAATTACGACCAAAGCTTAACCGCCACAGTAATTGAAACAACAATATTTCACAAAAACTACAAACATTCATTTAAAAAAGAAGTTTCAGGGTTTTTGGGGGGGACAATGGAGAAAATACTTGACTAGGAATAGTAAGGTTAATTCTAACTATCACAAAGGTAGTTGTGACTGCCAAAGGCTTTAGTGTAGTCCACACAGAGTCCTTAGCTGCTCACGCCTGACTGCCAGATGTATGGCAGCAAGAAAGGGGAAGAGATCATAAAAATAATTCTACCACAACTTCTAAAACCAAAGCACTAAAAGCTATTTTCTTTCTACGAAATTAAGAGGAAAAACACAAGCTGACTGCTGCAGAAGCAAGAAAACATAATATAGTATTTATCTATACTCATTTTTATAGTTCATCCGGTTGTGACAGCAAATTGATATTGTTTTCAAAGAGCCATTCACAGCTATAACATCTCTTGGGTGGGGAAAAGCTTCATATATGCCTATAATATACTAGCTACTACTTCAGCTGAGAACACAAAGATCTGGTTGAAATTAGCATATTTTTCTTTGTGGCCACAGAGGCCTCTAAACATAGAAATATTTAAGTTTTTCCAAACTCTATTGCCGAGTGTTGAAAAGTCTGCTTCATTGTTCTCAAAATAATACGGAGCTACACTATCAGTATTTGCAACGTGAAATATCTGTCAGCATCAAGGGTTTCAAGATTTGATATTTTTTTGTTTATGTTAAAAATTAACTTGGAGACAAGACTATCTACAGACATGACAAAGCACACTACAGAGATGTTATCACTTGATACTGAACAGTATTTAACAAATGTTTCAGCCCTTCTTTCTTACCCACCAGAATGCTTTCCGTATCACAAGGCATTCCATGGCGTCATCTTTGAGTGCACAGATCCTGCACTGCACAGAATCATTATCACTATGCCTCAATTGAGATGACTTAAAATTTTGCTTCAACTACTAAAAGTTACTCCAACAGATTTGGGAACGATTGAAAAGTGTGAACTTGGGGAAAAAAAAAAAACATTCATAATTGGTGTACTGGAGAGGCACTAAGTATTCCTTGTATTCCTTTCATAGCCCGTAAAAAAGTATTTTTAATACAGTCATAAACATTTTTATCTTGTTTCTGATAAAATACCTTCACTGAAGAGGAAGTCACCAAAACACATCAACAAAACCAGTAACATACGTAACATACAAACACAGTATTACACAGCAGAAAATAGGCAGCTTGCTTTCAGCATAGGTATTAGTCCTGAAGAATCTCAAGAGGTTTTTTAAGCCAAACTACACCTTAACCTCACCACCTGATTCAATCTTCTCCCTGCTACCCCCTGCTTTTTTTTTTGGGGGGGGTACTGAAGGACTAAAATTTGTCAAAACACTGCAGAGGAAGTGTTTCTGTAAGAAGTTTTTGGGTTTTGGGTTTTTTTTGGTAAGGAAAGGTTTACCAGCATTTGTTCTTCCATGAGATAACGACTTAGGAGTTTTGAATTACAAAATACTTGGCAGTTCTCTCTTCCAATACCAATTTTCCTCCTTTTTTTTTTTTCCTTTAAGAGCCATCTATCTGTTTCTCTAAAATGCAGCTGTGGAAATACTGCAAACATATTCTAGATGTATTATAGAGCCTGGAAAGTGTCTGGCTGAGTTTCAGATTACAGGTAGTCTCATGAGCACTTGTCTGGGTACCTAAAACAATACACTGAAATGTCACAACTGACTAATGAGTTTTAACTAAGATTAAATTGATAGTGATAATATTTTCACTCCATATTCTGAGGAAGCAAAAATGTACAATTAAAAGAGAAGTACACTCCGTTGTGTAAGGTTTCTTTAATGCAGATCTTAAAAAATTGCTACTTATTGTTCTGATGCTAATCTTTACATTTATCCAAATGACATGAACGGGAGTTTGGAAGAGAGACGTGGACAACAGGCTTAATGTTCACATGTGCAGTCATCAACAAGATGATACAATAGAAGTGACAGCTACAGAATAGAGCGTGAACTAAAAGCAATACAATCAAACACAATGATACCAACGTAACACTGCGTGTAATCTATAATGCATGCATTGGTGCTAGAGAGGTTAGCATATAAACAGCTAACAGCTCTATTGCCAAGTACTATTTTCACAAGTTCTGTCAAGTCTGAGCCCAAAGCTCCAACACAAGGGCAGAGACCTGACTAAAGTGCCCTAAGTCTCCATCCCTTCCTATAGAAACCAGGATATGGAGAAGTAGGAACAGAGAATAGTACATGCAGCCTTCCCTTGTCCTCCTGGGAAGCTGAGGCGTGACCAACATAACTCCAGGTCCCACAGTGACTGCCATGCCAGTAGATTCAGCCAAACATATACATCCAAGAGAAAGAAAGTCATAAGGATTTTATTTTCAGTCTAATACAATTTCAGTCTAATCTAATTCAGTCTTCTTGAATGTCTTTGTTTTGTATACTCGGTGTCCGAATACTCCTGTTCATCCTTTTACACTGCAGCTGCCGCCTTAAAGCACTGCAGGAAGCGATGGTTACCAGCATCATCTACTCTTTCTGTCAATTCTGTCACAGCAAGCATCAACCAGTGCCAGAATTCCCTCTTCATTATAAAACACATTGAAACTAATTTAATTTACATGCTGCAGGTCACTGCAAAGTAGACGGACTTCATGAAGTTGTATGTGAGCAAATGATCTACAGATGAAAAGAACCATCATGCTACCAATCTATGTGTGAAAAATATTTTTCAGTATAAGTGATTTGATGTTCTACGTTTCTTTGATCAGCATCTTGTTATAATTCATTTTTGGTACTGTTTCAAGGACTAAGTTATTCTTGGGCCCCACCACTTAGGTGTAGTTCAAGATTATTAACTGTTGTGACAAAACGGCCATCAGCTTTATGTTTCCAGTTGAATGATCTGTATTACAACTTACTAACATACTGAGGGTAAACCCAGTATGATGTAATTTTTCTTCTCTACTAACCATATTCGCTAATCCTCATTCATTCTTTGGCACTTTCACAGGGGGTATGTGTGTGGAAATACAATTCAGGTCATAGTCAAGAAAGTAGCCTACTGAAGCAACCTACAGAGTATCTATTGTTATGCTTTCTATAGCCATTCACTTCAAAAATTACCTGAAATGAAAGCATGGAAATAAGCAGGAGTTACAGCTACTACATGCACACTTCACTTACTATGACCCTATACAAGTCATATCCTCATGCAGTTTTAACATCACCTACTCCCATCTGAATTAAATCTCAACTTTAAAAAAACTGCACAGGGAAAGCCTTAGAAAAGCAGGTGTTCAGAAATACTGGTTGAAGAGAATCTCAAGAGATTCAGGCTGGGACATCTTTGAGGTTGCCCTTCCTTCCTTCTACATGCAATGTGCTCACTTTTCCTCCACCTTATTCCTCCTAAGGAATAGGGGCAGAGGACTGCCGGCTCTATTACTTGTTTGTAGCCTCAAAGGCTTATGCCAAATGATCTCATTCCTTCATCCATGTAGCATTTTCCATCATACAAGGTACTCGTAGAATGCAAGATGTTACTGAGATGAAGGAATGAAAGCTGAAATCTTCACTGTCTCCTTGCAGAGGTGCAAAATTACAGAGGTGCCCCATACAGTCCAGAAGGCACCAGCAAAATACAAATTGAGATCCCCTTGGACAAGGAAAATGAAGACAGACAATAGAAAAGAAGTAGCTTCCAGAAGGATGGCAGATAAACTGGCCTAGTGCCTTCTGTTCTTAACTCCTAGGAAAAGAAAGCTGCAGGTGAAGAAGTCAGATGAGAAGTTCAGACACACCAAACATCCCAAACAAGTAACATTCAATATTCAGGCAGAAGTTTGTTCTACTACAGATGTCTGTTAAATTTCCTACCAAAATCCCCTACTAAAACTGGAATGCACAGACTTGTTCATTCCAAAATATCATCCAAACAAACAAAAAAAACCCACCACAAGCCTCATCGTTAATCTACACTTGGGAACGAACCTGACTTGAAAGGCAGATTGATTCAATGACTTAAATAGCTGCCTTTTGTGATTTTCATGACTCTGATCTCCAAATGTCTGGTTTATGTTCAAAGGGGTGGAGTAGAAGACAAGCCTGTGGTGTATTGCATCATGTACGTATGAGGGTAAACACTAACTGAGGTGGATGAACTGAATTTGAGAGACCTAAATCGTAGTCCGTTTAGGAAGTCTGTTTCTTTCTCCCAAGCAGTCTGTTTATTTAGAGTATTTTTTTCATCCAAAGACATGACATTGTTTCTAAGGAAGTTTACAACTGAAGGCAACCAAGAAAACACAATAAATCTGTTTGCTATTTGTCATGTTTCTGGACAGCAAGAGGAGACAGTTATGTTGTCATGGGAAACATCCAAAAGTACACAGAAGGGGAGTTGTCACACTGCTTGAAATCCCCACCAGCCTGGTCTTCTCTAGGCTGCCTAGATGGCTGCTAAGTAAATCAAAGTTACAGAAATTGAGAGACACACCCCAAAGTTACCCCCTAAAAAGGGGTGCTCCCCACCTACACCTCCTGCTCTTTATAGCAGTAGGACAGCCAAGTCACTGACTATTTGATAATTATCCGTGTCAGATATGCAACCATATGAAATTCAAAAGGGGCAGGACTAACCTTACTGTAACATCCTCCATTGCTAAAGACTATCTTCTCAGATTTCTTCTGCGCGTTCCAAAAACCTAACATTTTGTACTCCTCGGTCTCAATAAATACCAGAGGTGTCCTTTCTTATCATCAACTGTCAAAAAATATTTAGTCTATCTTAAGAGAAATCACTTTTCCTTCTATTGGCTTGGTATTTTATCCAGAATACACTCAGCAACACAACTTCAACCAACTGAACAAGCTTCACGCCTACAGGATACAGGACTTCACACATCTATTTTGGAGAAGTGAAGGCAAGCAATGGAAGAGGAAAAGGGAATTATTCCCTTCAGGTGAACAGGAGGAACGTACATCCACAAAATAATTATGCTAAACTGTCAGTATAAGAAAAATTTTAAAACTCACATGTTCACTTCAGGCTGGTCTTGTTTGTATTCAATATATGGTCAAAAACTATGCAGTGCTCCAAAGAGTTTACAGTCTAATACATCAAGCAAAATGTAATACAGAAATCAGTCTACGCTATATTCTAAAGCATTTTGCAGCCAAAGATATTATATGCACTGTAGTAGAGTGGCAATACACCAGCAAGCATGCTTAACGAATACAGTGCAGTTCTCAGAAGTGGGGTTTAATGGTGCCCATTTGTAGAGAATCCTGCAGAGATGCACACACCCAGAGCTCAGTGAAGGATTGCCTTGGAGATTGGATATATTTTTCATTCATGCAACACTACCCTGCCCATTCCCATCCCCACTCCATGACTTCCTACCCTGCAGTGAGTATATCTACATGCTAGAGGGATAGAAGTCACTTTCAGTAAAGAGTAACAATTATTTTTAGCTGGTTGAGTTTGCTCAAATCACATTCTAGTGATTCATCTGGTGGACTTTTAGTCTTCTACTGCATTTATATTGCTAACCTCTCTTTAAATCCCACTACACAGGTAGTAACAGTTACGCAGTCAAAGCATACTACCGGCATGACAGTAACTATGCAGCAAGTTAGCCAGTCAGCTCTTCTAGGACAGACATGATGTTTGTAGGCACTGTACGATGCTGAGCCACTTGTCTCAACTTCACAGAGCACAACAATATGGAGGATATGTGAGATACACCCACAGACAATGGCTCTGAATCATTTCTTTCTTGCATCTTCTATTTGTGCAATGCAGACCAGAACTTAAATAAAGTGCTCATGGGTAGCAACAACAAATTGACATCTTCAGACTCAGATGCTTTTAAATGTCTTCATGAGGTCCAGACCAGAATGAGACCCTGAAATTACACTTCTCATGAGAACTGGAAATGCTGTGCATATATTATTCAACTCATAGAAAGGCAGGAAAAGTATTGTGGAAGTACTTATTTACAGAGTAGTCACGGCAAGAAAAAACACACTCTACTGCACAATTATTGATGATGAAAGCCCTTGATTACATCAGTGAACATCTTAAGAGTTACTGAACCTTACCCTACCCCAGACATCTTCCTCATTATCTGTCAAATAGGAATGATTTTGATCTAAATGCAGATTAAGATTGATTTAAACTAAATTAAGAGATCTAGTAAAGGTTAAGCACGTTCTGATAGGATCATGCATTAATCCTACAGCAGGTTTGTTTGTGGCTGAGCCCTCAGCTCATTTTGTTTTAATGAAAGCAAATGGATTGAGCAGAACCTTTTGATGAGGGACACAGCAGCATCAGCTCTCTCCCGAGCCAGCGCAGCACCACAGCTAAAGCTGCTCAGGCTGAGGCTGCAGATCCTCCAAGGCCATCTCAGGGTCTAGCAGTGCAGCTACGCTTTACTACATCTGCCAGGTCAATAATAAAATGTCTGAGCCTTAGGCTTTGGGGTTTTGAGACAGTGTTTTTTTCTGTTGGGGTTTTTTTTCTAAATCTTCATAAATCCTCAAAAATCTTTAAATAAGGTTAAGCGGGAAATCAAGCGGTTACCAGAGATAAATCTTATCTTCTTTTATAATCCTGGTTTAGGTTAGGAGAAAAAAAGCTGCTGGTGAATTTCTTTTCCCTGAACATCTGTCACAGACTTACAGGTTCTTGTGCCTTGCTAAGCAAACCAATTCCAGAAAAAGTTATACTTATTATATATTTGTCTTTTGGGGGTTTTTTTTAGTTAGTTCTAGGGTTTGCTGATTTGTTTTTTAAACTATATATTTACATAATAAGTAGTGGCTGGAGGACTACTCATTTGAATTAGGTCATGAGGTCTGAGCAATAGCAGCCAAACAAAAAAAAAATTCCCATACAGAGCCCCACACACAGCAATGCAAGCACTCCTCACGTACCTTTTGGGCTACATTTCGTGACATTCTGGGTAAATACCATAATGTCTTATAAACAAATACAATCTCTCAATTAGAAATGCAGTTTTAGTAAAATTCCTTTATCCTCAGCCTGTACGTACATACTTGAGTCTCATTTTGACCAACACTTCTGGATAGTTCTGTTTCATACTATTTTAAGGCCTGATCTTTTATGCAAACTGCTGTTAATGATATGGTAGGCCAATGCAATTAGAGCCGTTTAAATGGAATTTCACCAGAATTTCACAGAAGGGAATCAGGCTGTTTATGTTAATGAGGTACTATATACAAAAATAACAAAACTTGAGGGATAACCTGCTGTACTTTCAAAATGCTTTTCTAAAGTGTAACTTCAGTTTATTTATTCTTTTTTTTCCTTGCATACCAGGTAATATTATGTGCCTGAATATAATAAATATAGACTTGAATAAATTAGCTCAAGCCAAGGACTGTGGGCTCCTTTTTTCTACTCATTTCCTTAAGCAATCCTGTGGGTCCTCAAGAGTTACTGTGAGCCAAGCCAAGAACAAAACAAAACAAAAAAACCCCACACACCAACAGACACAAAGACCCCAAAAACCAAAACAAAGAAGAAAAAAAAAGGCTCTGTAGTGAACTTTGAGATATAACCTCTGCACGACCTAGTGCTAGCTGTAACAAGCAGTATTAATACCATAACAAGAATTACCCCAAATCACATTAATTCTATTTTATGTACGACATGTGTGGATAGGCAACACGGCCTTCCAAAAGGTCTCTTTGGGCACAGAAGACTAAAACTTTCTGTTGCCTAAGGTGATAATGAATAACGTTTTCCCCTACTTCAAAAAAAGGTTATCTTCAACAGAAATAAAACTATTAGTTAAGTAACCAAATGAAACAAATGCATTAGTGCTTGTTTAAACTAATTTCCTTAGATGATCTGATGGAAAGCAAGAAACATTTTTGAAAGCAACAGAAACGGGAGAGGTTACCTTTGACAGGATTGTGCTGCATATCAAACTGCAAAAGGAGCTCAAAGAATGGATTTTCTAATTTAATGAAGTGTTATATATTTTGGTGAATTGTCAATTTCCTCAAAAACAAATGAATATGCAGCCTCTCTCTGGAAGAACAGCCATAGACAATGTAACCCTAGAACTTGATTGCAGTATGAGGGCAATGTTTCTAACATTTCCATCTCAGGAGAGATCCTCATATGCAGAATCTTGAGATTAGTTCTTTTCCTGAAGTAAGGCAATATATTTAAAACCTAGAAAATATCAAAAACTATAAACTTTAACCATAACAGTTACCCATAGCCTTCAGAATTGATTCTTTGTTTTCTTTTTCCAAGAAAACCATGTTTTAAAATACAAGATGCTTCCAGCTTTGACTCACTGTATGTCATTCATTGTTTCTAGCATGCACCTCTATGGCATTTATATTACTTTGGAATTTCTAATTATCTATTTTTCAGATTATCACTCATTAAGAATGTCAGAGCAAAAGCAGCAAGTCTGATTCCTGTTCCCCCACACAACAGGCACAGGATAATCAACAGTAATGCTCCATTCAGATTTGCTACCCTTGAATTTGGAAGAGTCCCTTCTCATTTCATGGGAACGTTCAGTCCTCCTCTCTCTGTTGAAGCCACAAATATCAATTGGCAAGATTAACAAAAAGAAAAGGAAGGCAGTAAGTATTTATGAATTGGTGGAACAAGCTACCAAGGGAAGCAATGGAGGCCTCCATGGATGGGCTTCACATGAAGACTGGATTCCGTTTAACCAGAAAGAAGTCCTTAGACACAAAAGATAAATACCAAGTGAAGGTTAATTGTCTATGAAGAACAGGACTCCCAAAACATCAACCTTTGCCTTGATCTTTATTCATTTGATTTCATATATCACAGTATCCAATCTTCAGGTGATAGCAACACTCTCCTACTACTCATCTGAGTGGTTTTCAAAGTTATCACACAGAAGGCTCATATACAAAAGCATTACAAGACCTCCCAATTTCTTTTGGTCATTAATGTAAGGGAGATGAGCCACAGTAATGGAGTTAACCTGCAAACCAGAACACAAGACAAGAGGAGTACAGATGTAGTGCTTAACTAACTAGAAAAACTGACTTCAGCTGTAGAAGTTTTGCCCCGGATGAGAATGTGAAGTCCAGGATTCAGAACTCCTGCTCCATTTCCTGAATTTGAACCGAGTCCCCTCTCAATTTCTTATACTATGTTTAATTTTCCCAGAATAAAAAGGGCACAAAAAAATTTGAGGGTTTTTTTCAGCTTTTAAGTCTGAGTTCTGCAAAACACATACAAAATGTTAGCAGGTATCAAAGCGCAGGTGTCAATAAAAGTGGAAGGAGAGGACAAAACTTAGATCTATAATTAATACAAGATTAGCCACATTCTTTCCAACTGCAAGAGATGACAATTTGCAATGCTGAGTAAATACAGGGTTTGCTTTCTTCATAATCCAGTCTCCTGTCTACTGAAATGGTTGCTTAAGGAAAAAACATCGTATGTTCCCTTGGACTCCGAGGAGACAGCAATGAAATATCAGGCTTAAGTGCCAATAAAGGAACAGAGCCTAGTCCACAAAAATCTAGTTAAAATGTTTAATTGATTTATAACTAGTACTTTCAAAAAACTCTGCATTTAATTTGCAAGTCAAAACAGAAGCACTGCTGTAGCAGTAAGCACATAAGGAAAAAGCAGCAGCAATAGGACTTGATACTGCAAGAGGACACGCGGCCTTTGCTCATTTCATGCAGTTAAATATCTTCAGTCACAATAAGGAGCAAAAAACAAGTTATTGGTTTTGGCTTTTTTTGATTAACTAGTCATTATTTAAGAATAAAGAACACTTTAAAAATACCCTCCTTTTAACTTTTGTAAGATTCACCTAAGTGACTTGTAAATGTAAGCCACAATTTCATGATGCCGGTAAGTTCTTCATAACTCTCTCATTCCTCTTCATTCATTTTTAGATAATTGTAGTAACAACAAAATTACCTAGTAACATTTCCAGCTGAAAGTCTGGAAAGAAAGAGGAATCTTCTCAAATTGCTTTAGAGAGGTTATAGTAAAAACAAACACATGATCTTCATAAAATGCCACGTATTTTTCCACTGTATTTAAGGAAAGCATCAACCAGCACAGACCCACATAAAACAATTTAATTTGAGACAAGCTCAGACAAGTTTTGCACATCTACAGTGTCAGGGAAAGCTCTCTCTAGTCTTAGATGATAGAACTGATACATCAGAGTAAACCTAGCCACATTTATTTGATGACAGACCTTGCTAATTAGGATCATATTAGGCCACCAGTTGGCCAACACGTCAGTTACAACTCTCATCTCAGTTTATTAACACCACGTTTTAATACTAAATCAAGTGAACTTTCAGCGAGAGCCAAACATCTGTGTGTACACATTCCTTCTGAGGAACACTCTCCCCATGTGGGCAACAATTCTTCCCTCTAACCTTTTAGACAGATACTTCTCAGAGCATTCTGAGCGCTGCTCACCTCATCAGCATCAGTCCCAACCCAGCAAAGTACCTGAGGTCATGAGTGGTATCAATAACCTTATCCAACAGGATTGCATACAGCCACCTTTGCATTTTAAAGAGGGCCTAAGAAAAAGGACTACTGTCCAGGTGGCTGCAAATCGTATGTCAAAGCCTGGCTCTCAGGTAGTAGCAAGTCCCAGGCAATTTCTCAAAGTTAATAATTTCTTAATACTCTATAAACAGAAACTACTTTGGGACTTTCTAAATGCAAGCTCCCTGCTTCACTTCTATGCAAGTGTTTCTTAAAATTGAAAGCCTGGAAAACATTTCATAGTGGAACAGGCAAAAACAAAACAATGCATGAAACTGGAGTATCCAATTCTGTTGAGCCACCAACTGAATTCTCCTCTGATACTATTTACATAGATTAGATGAGTATGGTACAAGAAACATGCACAAATAAGAAGTCTTTAATCATACCAAAAGGCCTGCAAAAGAGAAGGAAAAAGAGAGAAGGAGAGCTTAACAGGGCTAACCCTGAACAGTACATACTGCACTCCAAGAGCACCGTTCGTGGAACCAGCCATGCGTTATCTGCTGGATACCAGATGTTTAAAAGCCAGACGCACTCTAGAGGCGGTGCCATTGCTAGTGACAATCCCTGTGATACGTTCATTGGGCAAAGGAACTTCTTGTAGATTCTATACAAGCTCAAGAAGTAGGGCTATTTATCTCTTGAGATACCCCACTGAAATTACCAACTGTGGAGTAGCATCATCAAAACTTCTGCAAAATTCAAAAAGGAAACTCAAAAGCCACTAAGGCATTTAAACATGTTATTCCTATTGAGTTAGGGGTCAAAGGAAGAGTCATATACACCTGAATCACTGCTAATACCCAAGCTTGTAAAATGTATATACAACAAGTACACCAGAAGGGAGTATTGTCAGTGTTTGGGTACATTTCATCTCCCATTTGACAGAAGACAGCAGTCAAAGTTATTTTTTTTCAGTTGAGGAATGCAAGAAAATACCCATGCTGCTGATTCCTTATGGCTCAATGCACTGCACTCACTGCTGCTTTATTTTCATAATTGGATAATCTTTACTCCATATTGCAATAGGATAGTTTTAATGAAAATGTTTTCACTGTGTGTCAGGTCAGCAACTAGACTAACCTAGAATATTGTCATAGCCTCACAAAATAGAGCAAATGGAAACAGAACTTATCACAGGACACCTGATGCCTTCGCTATCCAAATATACAAAATCTACACAAGCAAATTTCAATTTATTGGATTCAGTCCAGAAATCCACAGGCAGGCTAACTTCCCATTGATTTCAGTTGTGAAGAACTACAGCTTTAGATAGGACTGCTCTTCCTGATTAGTCAGACAGATTTAAAAGAGTTTAATTACCTTAGATTAATCAAACACTGGAGTCTGGTTGAAGGCTAATAAATCCTAATTAACAAAGATTATCTCCAAATATCTATTAAAGACTAACCTAAGTTATCTTTTGGCCACAGAAGCTAATTTGTCAGTAAAAGCAGTTTTAAATAATGACATCAGAAATGATTTGTAGGCAACATTTTAAGAAAACCTTCTTTAAAACTTAAGTCTTTCACCTTCAATATCAAGCAGACTAAGTATAAAATACCATTCAGCAGGCACATGGTCTAACACCATCAAAACAACATTTGAAGATTCCAAACAAATTACTAAATTCAGAAAGGTTTCCAAACTCTGAAGGCTGCCATCAGCTTCAGTGAGACTAGATTAACAAACGTTTAAATAGCTTTAAAACCTTTGTCAAAATATTTAAGAACTCAGAGCAGGTGAAAAATCTCAAGGTGTATATATATATATTTATACATACTTTTACATATAAATATATAAAAATACATATATATGACTAGAATATGCACTTTAGATATATATATTCTAGTCATAGGATTAGACAGATTTTTAGCTTAGCACAAAAGAACAACGTGCTTGTTCCCTTACATTTTCAGTGCTACCAATTGAACTGGAGAGCTTTCTTCCACCTAGAAAAGGATGAGCCTCTTCTCTCGAAAAGGGAAACATCTGTTTTCTCAAGACATCTGCTGAAGAAGCTAGGAGAGCAGGATGTAAACTGCTTAGTCAAATAGTTTAAAGATAATGAAAAAATAATTAATTACAAGGAAAAAAACCTATAAGATTAAGATCTGCATGTAATTAGCTGTACTCAAAATGCCAAAAGACTCAGAAATGCTCAGAAAAAAATAATTAATGAGTTCTTGAGAGCTCCTGATGATTCTCACTAACACAGTGATAAAGGGTGCTGCCATCTGCTCCAAATGTTTACTGGGCAGGACCTGTGGAGCTGGGCTCCCTGCTAACAGCCAGGCATATGCTGGAACAGTATGTTTTCATGCTGTGCCCAAGTCCCATTAGACTTGGCAGAGCCATAACCTATGGATTATGAAGCTTGCACTCAGCCAAAGACAGCTTTACCAGCACAGCTTGACTTGGTCCAAGTGCAACAGCATGAAAATATATTATGTTTTGGGGCACTTGTGGAGATTTCATTGATGAAGAATACATTGGATCTGATCCTTCACAAGCTAGTAATTTCTTATAGGGAAGTCAAAGAAACATGCAGTTTACATTTATTTAACAAGCAAGGAGAGAGATTATGTCCAATTACTGTTCTTTCCGTGCTGGGTGTTTTTAAACACACATGGACCAAGACTGAAAAATAAAAAGATTAAAAATACAAACATGTTTTTCTGACTGATTTAATGGTAATCAAACTATTTCTATTAGTTCACTTAGTACTGCTATCCTTGACAGATCCAAAAGCTTCTTTTAACCTACCAATTTTAAAAATCGTCACTTCTTACCACCTTCATATCGCCCCACCTTACAAATAAAATCTCTTTTGCTGTCTTATTAGCTTTCATCTTCCAGCAGAAGAGCAGAAGTGACCTGCAACATTTCTACTAGGAGTGGGAAACTACAGGATGGCCCAGTCTTTTTGGTGGTGTAGCCAAATGCCAGTACCAAGGTATCTCCATAGGCTGATGGCAGAAATGAGTAGTTTCACAGCCCCATCACAGGAGTGGTCAGGACAAGGCAGGACTGAACAGACAACTTCCACCATTTTTGAACGGCATAACAGGACACTCAAGAACACACCTTTACTCTGAAGCCAGATGCCGCCTCCTTACGGCAGAGCTATTCCCTCTCCAGAAGCATTGACTTCTTGCATACATGCCACAGGATGGGGGGGGCGAATGGAAAAAACCCACCAAATCAGCAGGGACTACTACTTCCCCACTTCTCATGAGAAACCTCGCCAAGACCAACGCTATACACAGCGATTGGTGATCTGGGTGAGCAAAAGGGAACTCAATCACCTCTTCCCACTCCCACTTTTTTTAATTTTTTCCCTACCGCAACATATTCTACTACCCTGAAGCAAGGCTAGGAAGGCACTTTCTCTATAGTAATCTATTTTGGCAAGTCAAAAGAAATCAGCTTGCAGGCAGCGCTAGGCTTACAGCCTGCCAGTTGGGCCATTCAGGAACAGGCTATTCTCCTACTGTGCTTTTAGAGGACATTGCCAGGTGAGGTCATAAAATTCCTCAGTTTCCCCTCTATATTTGTTTTTCATTAAAGATAGTCAGAAATTCTAGAAAGAAACTTTTTTCCCCCGATGGAAAAATGCTGATTTGTAGAAACAAATTTCTACAGGAACTGACACTGTCAAAAATCTTTCAATGAAAACCAGATACAGAAGACTAGCCAGCCCACCCACAGACAAGCTCCCAAGGGGGCAGTCCTCTTGGCAGACATCCTGAGCTCAGATTTGCAAAGAAAAATTAGTTGGAAACATGAAAATTTCCACGGTATGGATGTTCCAGTTCCCACACAGCTTCCATGTTAATTGGCTGGTTTTAAAAAAAACACAAGTACCTATGATGTAGGCTCATGCTCTCAGGAAATGAATCAAAACCAACAGTCAATAGCAGTCTTCACCACTTATCAGGACACATTATGCCATTAGCTAAATTAAATGCAGGAGAAAAGGCTCTACCATCACAATCAAAAAGAAGGGAACGGCAGAGAAGCACTGATTCTTGGAGAGAAAGGAGGAAAAAAAGCTTGTACCCACTCTTAAGAGGGAGTTGAGAAGCTGCACATAGCTCACACAGTTCTCCTTCCTTTGAGCTCAAGCCTGAAGGGAAAAAAGACCCAAAAATGTGAGGTTTAAAGTTTACACAACCAGCTTACCTACCTCAACACACAAACTGCAAATTGATGGAATTGTCACTTAATGTTGGCATAAACGCCCTAAGCATGAATTATTTCTCCTGCAATTTTTATACAGCCACTTTGAACACAATTGTTAAAACAATCTCCCTTCAGCTGGCAGTGAAAACAAATATAACCTAGATGAAAAGGTCAGAGATTATTACTATATACAAACAAACAGCAGACCATAACACACTCTTCTTTTTAATTTAAAAGCTGAAATTTTAATATAATCAGAACTTCATGACAGAATTCAGGAATTTTTTAACGCTCAAAAACACAGGATAGGGATGCTTCCAAACTGACAATAACTGAGCAAGTCCACTGCTGTTAACTCAAACTAGTTTTTGAAAATGGAGTTATTTTATACATTTTCCTCCTGAAAATCTGTTCCATGAAAGACTAAAACTGAGAACACTGCTGTCTACGTTTCACTTTCCACACTGGCAGCTAGCATACGTATTGCATCCATACGTACATACACACATTCTGACGTACACGTGCTTATCTTTCCAGTCAGCTGCAAAAGCGTTCATCTTGGCTAAGCAAGCCCCCTCCTCCAGAGATCTGAGCAGTGCTCTCCTGCCTAAATAGATGAGATCCAAAACTAAGGCCATGCTGGTTTTAGGCAGAAAGTCATTAGGTACTATGACTAGCTATGTTGAGTATATTAATTTCAACCACTCCAGGATTTCTAGCTGAAAGCCTTCAACAAGGATCCAGCCAAGAGGAAGGAGAGAAGGTTGTTCCTCTGTAGGAAGCTGGCTAGACTAACAAGGGAAGCAGGGAAGGACACCTCAGGAAGGCAGTTACTTGAGGGATACACAATAGTGGGACCTGCTCATTTTTGATTCAAAGGTTAGCGACATTTTTCATTCTAATTGGACTGCTTTGTTTTCCTTCTGTGTGGGGTTTTTTTTTTGTTTTGGGGGTTTTTTGGTTGTTGTTGGTTTGTTTTGTTTTGTTTTTTTCTTCAAACTACACCCACTCCCCTGCCCCCAGGAAAATAAATCTGTTTGCCCAATCTGGAAAGTCAAGACCTGAGTGCAGATGGATTTTAGAATTTCTACGCCTCCTGCAGTATGGCCACAGACATTACAAAGTGTGCCCTCTGAAAAAAATCACTACCTTCAGACCCAGGTAGAACCACAGAGCTACTTAGACCTACGTGGGAATAGAAAATCAACAGTTTTCTTAAATAGCAACAATAGCAAACAAATGAGTATAATTCCTTCATTTCTACACAATTTCATATGAACAGAACAAAATATTCTCATAGTACAGTTGTCACGGTACTCTGTATCTGATGTAACTCGAAAATAAGTTTGGTCTGGACAGGTTCTAAGTATACACAGCTATTTAGGAGAAGTCACCAAATTAAGAGACCCAGCACCGTAGAACATAAGAAACAAAAACCTCAGAAGTTTTCTTAGATATTTAGTTATCGTAACAGTTTGATTTTTCTGTAATAATCTGGTTCAAAAAAATATGCATTCCACAGTATGTTAGATGGTTCAGGACTGTCTTGCCTATCTCCAATGTCTCTATATTTTCAAATAGAAAACATGAGTGGAACACAAAGTGAATATCAATCTGTTGTACTGGGTATTGAGCAAACACCAAACATGCTTTTGTCATCATAGTAACAGCTCAAGTAATCTTTTCGCTTGGTTGATTGGGTTGTTTTTTGTTAATAAAGAAATAGTTCTTTCCTCTTTCTGAGACAGTCAGCTCTTGAAAGTCAAGCCTGGTATGTTTAGATCTTTCTACACTTCCACACCCATTTATAAATATTTTTAACTGTGCAACTTCTGTTATGTGCTGACAGGGATAAGGTTCCAGAACAGGAACTTAATGAACTCATTACAAAGCTGGAATAAAACTTTCTGATTGTATATGAATACAAGGACAAAGAGAAAGAGAGAAGACGGCCAAGAAAAAGGGTTGACTATAGCATCTGATTGAAGCAAGTGTCTTGGATATAGCCAATGTAATAAACAGCCGTACTGCAAGTTACTCGTTACAGAACTTCTTGCTCCTCCATGCCTGTGCTCACCCTTGCCAGAATCATTTTACTCCTCTAGCCTCTAAAAACACTCCAAACCCATGTACTCCGCATATTCATAGCGCCTCTGGATAATACCCCTAATTGCTGCCTCTGATTTGGCATCCAAATAAAAACTTAATTTGTCTACATATACAGAAACAGAACTATTTGTTTCAAATGCTGCTACATGCTAGAGAAAGTAAGCTACACAAAGAAGAAAACCCTTATGTCAGTACTGTCACTTTCTGAAGCCATATGACGGTATGTTGCTGTCTTCTTCAAAGCAGGGAAATATTTTTTCCGCCATCAAGTGAGTGTTATTTGATGAGAGAAAAGCTTTACTAGCTAACGGATAATGAAGCGTTTTCAGAAATGCGTCTCATCTACAGCCAAATAGAGGACAAGCAAAAGCAAATTGCTTCTTCAGTTAAAAAAAACAGTAATAATTTATTTTCATCTGTTCAATTCTATTATGATCCCTGCTATTTTTCATTCTCATGATTTTTGTGAGCAGATACAACATTGTAGCTTTCTAGCTTACCTGCCCTTATTCAAAAATCATTCCAGCAAAAAAGTATTATTTTTATTTAAAATTATTCCAAGAACAACCTTCATTTTGCGGTGCTCCGACAAAAGAGCATATCAGTCCCTCTGTACCACAACAGTTTTCAAGTAATAACATGAATGGCTTTGGTGAAATAGCTTGACAGTTCTAATACTGCTGCTTTTGATGAAAGTCAACATGAAGTTTGGTATGAAATGCAAGACAGGAAGATTGAGAAAACAAGATGGACCTTTGAGACAATATCCAGTTTCGTACCACTTCACAGCTAAAAGTATATTGACCAGGTGGAGTGGAAGTTTTCTTTTCCAAGGCCTGTGCCATAAAAGCTCAGTCAAGAAGTAAAGGACAATGATCTTCAGGAACAGGCCACCAACTTCAGTATCAGAGAAATTATGACTTACAGGCTAGTAACTCTGACTTCCATATTGTATTTATAGAAACTGTAATAAAGAATAAAAAATAATTAATAAGTGTGATATATTGTGGAATACGCAAGATAAAAATCTAGAGGTTTTTCAAGGATACATGAGTATGTGTGCAGGGGTCATCCAGTAGATACAATTTTTAGCTTCCAGTAAGTTATTTTTCCACAAACTTTACACCAAAGGCAATGGAATAAGAGAATCCATTCTCCCAGACAAATTCCTGATAAAACATGAGGGATAAACAATAAGTATAAATGCTCACATTTCGTAATAAGTAGAGATAAACTGCTGGACTTCCTTGTGATGCATTTGGGACTTTCACTGCTCAATATGGTATCAATGAGGGGAAAAACAGTGAGGTTTGCACATTACAGATAAGCATTCTAACAAAATAAATATTTTCCACAACTAAAGCTAACTGAAAATAGTAACAAGAAAAAACTCACAATCCTGAGTTACATGGCAGAGAAGTGCAAATTAATGCACATGAAGAAAAAAATAATATAAACTATATGACCTTAATAATGGGGTCTAAAGTAGCCATTCTTAATCAAGTAGACTAGAAGTTGCTTCGGTTACTCCATCTAGTACATAACACATAGAAAACTTGTGAAGCAGAGGTAGGAAATGGCTTCCCTGTCAGAGGAAAGGCTATTAAAAGGACTCATCAGTATGGAATACAGACAGCTCTTTGCTGGATCATGATGCAAGTCTATAAAAGTGGTGTAGAGAAAGTCACAGGGTGCAGTTATTCACTTGCTTATAAAATGGAAGACAAGAAATTCACAGGGAATTGATCTGTTGGCAGTTATGAAATACAAAGAACTGGATGGGATCTCCAGCTCAGTAAGTCTTTAAACAAAAAACTGTTGGAAGCTGGGCAGGTGGGGACATTTTTCTTTCCTTAAGTGCACAGAAATGCCAGTCAGGGACAGCACAGGAGAATTTTTTTTTTTTCCACACAGGCAAATTCTTAGTCTCACCCAGCATCACCAGTCCCATGCAGAGAACCACCATCATTGAGACAGCCGAGCCAAGAAAACTGTGGCCTTTTTCCAGCACTGTCATAGATAACGGGCACCATCTTGGCCATATTACTTTATGTTACTATGTACATACCAGCTGAAGTTCTCTAGCAATTTGCAACTTGCTTTGAAGTTTGCTAATGAAAAGGGCTGTAAGGACAAAATAGAACAGGGTAGAAACACAGCCTTCATTTGCACACTATTTTCCTTTACAGCTGATAGCTTGAGTCGATCTGAATTTTCCAGAATTTAGATTCTGACCCTAGGCTATTAATGGTTACGTGAGGGCATTACAGTAAATGGGAACAGATGTAACGTGCGGGGAAGCAGAGGAACAATTGCGAGGCATATGAAAGCAGGACTGGCTCTTAGGACTCTCTCTTACTAGATTTAGTTCAGGACAACACTACTAGCTCAGCATTAAAGCTACTAGACACAAGAGAAAAATCAATTTATAATAGACTATAGACATCCAAGAAGAGGCTACAGTCACAGCATTTTAACTGCAAATGTTTAAAACATGCTGTGTCTAACTCTGCTATAGTTCTACGGGACTGTTTTAAATGATTGAACTTGGCCAAGTATGTCCCCTTAGTCTTCATGAAATAACATATAAAGGAAAACCAAAAAACATATATCAGTCAATCCCTTTCAGGAATTTGATTCCCTGTATTTTTTCTAATACTCAAACATGACTAAAATAAGTCTGAGGGTTATTCCCCCCCAGCTTTTTTTTTTTTTTTTTTTTTTTTGCCCAGTGTTAAAAAAACCAGAAAAAGGCATGGAAAAAAGTGTCAGCCAACCGTACAAAGTTCATTCTGAAAGACTTTATATCATAATATGTTTGATCACTTGATGCTACAAATGCAACTGTATAGAAACCAGTGTCACAGCATATCAACTGTTATTAATCTTTTGACATAATCAAGACATCTACCATGTTTGATCTCAACTGTTTCTCAACCAAATACGGCAATATGGCTAAGGATCACAGTTCAAAAGCACGACCCATAAAGAAGCAAGACACATGTAAGGAAGCAAGGAAACCAGACCTGTCTCAGCAAACACAGGGTAGGTGATTGCTTCTACTACAACACAGACAGGCTCTCTCAGACAGGACAGCTCCTTCCATCTGCCACTAAGAGGAATGTCACCCTAATTTCACCAATATTGCCATTTAAAATGGCATTCTGAAAACCATCTACAATATTGGAATTACTATATAGCCTTTAGTTAGTTTCTGCAGCAACAGATGATTTACTCTTATACGGTATTTCAGGACATTCTTTTCCATTACTGTTTACATTTCTTTTTAATACTGGTGCCCTACCCCATTGCTAATTGTTTACTTTCCTTCTCCTCCCCCATGGAATTTTGTTTGGCCAAAAGCATCTTATTTTTCATGGAAGTCCTAGTGGGAGGTAGGAATCAGAGCCGCAGCAATTAATGGTAAACAGACGCTATTTGCAGATTAGTCTGAGTGTCCCACTGACAGAAGGAAACAGAGCCCATTTTAAACCTTCGTAGAATCTGGAAATATCTTTCCATCTCCTCCACATTCCCTCTGCCCACATTCGGGGGGGAGCGAGTGTTTTGGTTTGTTTGGTTTGGGTGTTTTTTTTTAAGTTTCTTTCAGTATACAAGAAATCCTAAATTCTGTGCCTTGTTTCTGTATTCCCTTGCACTCACAAAACACTTTGCATTGTAAACATCTGAGAAATTTAAGTTACGGCCCTTTGTTCCTCTTGTGGCATAAAAGAACTGATACCTGTTTAACTTTAAAAGCACAGTGGAGATGAACTGCATTCTCAGTTTCTGCAAATTAATTTGTGCATTAAGAGAATCTTTTAACATACTGCCTATGGTAGATGAAACAAACTTTCAAAAATGCCAGCATTACTTAAAATTAAAAGCTGGTAATATTAAAAAATAAAATTATATATAGTTTTATAATTAAGCTCCAATCTTTAATCGAGAGAAAGGACACTGCAGGATAATATATATGTTCAGGATTTTGGTACTAGTGTGAACAGAGACTAATGAAATCAAGAAAAGAACATCTAGGCAAGTGAACTACACCTTAGTAAAGGCAAAACATAAAAGGCAGAGAGGAGTGTAGACATGGTCAAATCATGACACGTGCAGACCATTGAAGTAACATGGAGATGATGAGGGTCTTTGAGACACACAATTGAAACAATGCAGAAACAACAAACCACCTACCGACTTTTTACCTAGTCCCTCAGTCAGAGAGATTCTGCGGGAACTCAGAGATGCTCACAGCCTACAATGAAATCCAAACCCCAAAAAGAAAGTATTTCAGAAATGTAAAATAAAAGATTATTACTTTCTTAGGTCAGTCACATCCTCAGAAGCTCAGAGCAGCCAAAAACCACACCACTCTAGCTTCTTGTTTGCAGGCATGCAAAGGTTTTCATTGGATACCCTGCCCCACACTACATCAGAGAGCTAGAACACATGTTGTTTTGGAAAGCACTAAATTACAATATATTGATAATAGCTTTGAGCACCTGTTTTGGCAGCAGTGGGAAAAGGCCATGATCTATAGGTACTGTCACCGAGTATACTCCAGTGATTTCTCCAGGCTTAGGATAGTCTCACTGTCACCCAGCTGCCTGTGTCAAGATAAGTAATCTCTGCGACAAGCAATAGCAGTATCATTTATACAAGGTAATTCAATGCAAAGTTTCAGTTTGAAACTATATTTTTCTTCACTTTAACTCATACCATCCTGACAAAGCTCACTGTCCGGTACAATTCCCATTGCAGAATCAAGGTGAACGTGCATCTTCGTGCTTTGGGCTGCAAAATTCCTTCCTCTTCTTTTCATTCAAGTATGCATGTGTTGGTGTTTGTTGCTATATCAGCCAAAGAAATACACTGATCTGAAGGTGTATGTTGTGCCTGTGGAAACAGGTAATAATGCAAGTTTAATCCATTCCTCATCAGAGAATAACTTATTTGAAGATAGGGTAAACAGGAAAGTGAGACAAAATCAACTTTTTTTTAATCTACTCGGGCTGTACCAACAGTAGCAAGAAATCATCCCTACAAGATATAAGTGAAAGACAGTAAATAGGATCTGACTCTTCTCTGCTACACCTACGCAACACAGTGAATAAATAGAAAAGGGTATTAAATAAGAACAGCAGCATTTTACACTATTTTGAATGACACACAGTAAAAGGAAAGGAGGAGTGAGGCCCATAGAGGAAATGTGGTTTGCCCAAGGTCACACATCAAGTCAATAGCAGAAGTCAGATGAGCTCCCTGCTCCTGACCCTTCACAAACTGACAGACCATGCTCCCTTGTGGCCTCTCCCCTCCAGGACCTTCCATCTGAAGCTTTTCCCATGCACAAATGAAAAGGCAAAACATGAAGAAATCTGCTGTAAGAAACAGAGGTATTTTTGTGATCATTAGCCCAATACCTGGAGCCCTGTTTACACTGTAACTTTTCACTCTTTAATCAAAGGATGTAAAAAAAGTATTTTTGTCTTTAGCAAATACCTAATAACTTCCTGGCACATATATTATACAGCACATGAACTGAGAAAAGCTTTTGATCATTAACTTGGGAGCTACAAAGCGCAAAGTAGTGTAAAGTTTATGCTCATGAGATTTGTTTCCTGACACAACAGCTACAAGAATTCAGCATCTCTTCACTGGGAAAATCATGAAAGGTAGAAAGTGCATAAGCATATGATTCCTATAACTTTTATTACATGCATATACAGTGTCTATTTTTCATTTACCAGGGGGTACAATGTAAAGAGAAAACTAATTTTCTATGTGTCCCACTGTGAAAAGGTATTATACTTACAATCCAAAGACTTCAGTTAATCTAGGATAAAAGATCAAGTTAAGAAGCAGAACAGCCACTCTACAGGCTAGATACAAACCCTCCTAATTTGGTTATTTGTACTCTTAAACTGCTTAAAGATACAGGCAGAAACTTGTATGAAGTGGCTGTTGTCAGTTCATTCTTACCTCTGCTGTGCCATCTACTGCTTACAAGTCGTTACTGACACTACAACAACTTTGTTCAAGATTCTGCTGACCATTGCTTCCCTGCTCCCTGCTTTTCAAAGCTGGACAAGAGAAGATAAGCGTTCAGATCTGAACTTCAGTGAGGTAAGGACTAAAAGAGGAGAAAAATATAAACATAATATATTTTTTAAAAAAAAAGGTTTACACCCTCCTGTGGGAATGCAGCACATGCTTATGGAAACACCATGTAAAAAAACCCAACACTGTCTCCTAGCAGTCATGCACAATTGCAATGCAAGTAGCACACAAATTCCTGTCAAAGCATTTGGGTAGCGAAAAAGACTCAGTAGGGGAGTCAAACAGAATAATCATTTCCTACATAGCTCTTCATTTCTGCCTACTTTGTGGTTTGGCCTCTGTATGGTATCTTGTCAGAAGAGCCGCTAATAGCAGGGATTGCAACAACTACTACACACTTACACAAACACCCCCACCACCCCCTCAACTTAAACCTTTGTCCTGCTGTGGACTCTACCTCTCATTGAGCTGAAAGCATGCACCATCTCTACAGTACACAGCTAGATAGCACTCGCTTCCGTCAAGTTAAAAGTTGCTTAAGGCTTCATACTGCAAAAACCAACTGCTGATTTTGTGGTTCAAAGTGCTGACCCTGAAAAACGGACCTACAGCTGTGTCCTACATGCTAGACTTCCTGGCAAATATAGCTGCTCTTTCTGGAAGGTCCAGTATTGTTCAAGTATGCCACAAAACGGCTTGTCTTCGTGGTGATGACAGAGGAATAGAAGGTCTTTCAAAAACTATAAAACTGTGGAGGAAATACTTGGTAAGTTAACTGCCTCGACTAAAACTCAGAAACCTTTTAATGTTCACAAGCTGTTGGAGAATTCTGGAAGAGAAAAGGAAGAACTCATCAGTTGGGAACAGAATAACAGATAACGTGTTGCCAAATCCTCGCTGTGTCCTTGTGAAAGCAGCACAGCAACAGTTTGAATTCTCACTTCAGGGGAACTCTGTTTTGCCCTTGCTGGGCAAACTGCAACTGAAGGGCCCCATGCCTGTATTATTCTCTATGGTCCCTAAACTCCGAGGAGAAAGATGATGGGGGCAAGTTCCAAACTAGAGTTCCTCAAGGCACTTGATATGTATCAAATCAAGCCAAGCCAACACATTTTTACTGGTTCAAATTAAATATTTCATTCTGATTCAAGTCTTAGTACCTAAGACAAAATATTTGTTTTCCAACTAAAAGTTCAGAGGAAAGAAACAAACAAACTTTTGATGGAAAACTTTTAGCTTTCAGGATTTTTTTTTTAAAAAAGTAGGCCTGTTTAATCCCCCATAATTTGATGTATGTACAAAAGAATGTGCAATTGCAATTTGAAAAGCTTTAAGGACACCTATGAAAGATAAATCAGGAAAATAAGATGGCATACATGATCAGAGAAAAATTCCAGGTGTACAGAGCAATACATGAGAAGAATGGAGTATTTGTAAGAGAAGTAACAAAGGAGGCATGAAATGTCAGGATTACCTACACTTGAAGGTAAGCGTCCCAATGACTAGCAATCATTATTGCTTCAAATTACCCAACTCTGTCAGACCAAGCTCAGAAACAAACAAGAGACCAAGATGCTCCAGGGTCACTGCTGACATTACATGGGGGAAGTAACAGCAGAACTGCTATAAAAAAAATCACTAGATGATTCATTTTAGCCTGTGTGTGAAATCAGGTGACAATACAGCAGCAGAGGTGGTACGAGACTGGAACAAAGACACTGTAACAGACATTAATGTTACTTGGCTACATGTCTTCATTCCAGGGGTAATAAGTTTGATTTGGTAAGGGGTAAA
Organism: Phaethon lepturus; assembly: GCF_000687285.1. Classification (NCBI taxonomy): domain Eukaryota; kingdom Metazoa; phylum Chordata; class Aves; order Phaethontiformes; family Phaethontidae; genus Phaethon; species Phaethon lepturus. The sequence goes on along the minus strand of NW_010537220.1, from coordinate 45,487 downwards.
AGGTATTTCTTTCAAAGGACAGTCCTACTGTAGCTGTAAGTGACATCTCACCACTGCCTTCCTTTATTATATAGTCAACCCAACTTTGCTATTCTTGCTTGTGAAGGCTGTCCAGCCCTGAAGTGCAGCATCATCTCAATAATATAAGAAATTACATAAACTAATCGTGATGGTAAAAGTACATTTTCCAAATGCCTGTTGTCTCCAGAAGGAGTTCATGCTGAGCTACAAGCAAATCATAAAATGAAAGGCAGTCCAAGAGTGGAACTATGCCAAGCTAGCACATTTTCTGAAGTTCAATTTGAACTATCGTTGTTGTCATCTTCACTAGAGAAAACATCTTTTCACAACAGAAATGTTAGGTTTCCAGTGGCAGAAGTAATATTTCTAACAAAATCTGATGTGACAGTATTTCCCCAGTCTCCCAAAATGTTGAGGTTTTTGGTGGTTTGCAGTTGGTGGTTGGTTTGGGTTTTTTGTGTTGAGGTAGTTTTTGGGTGAGTTTTTTTCCATTTCACTGAATAGTACTTCTCTCCAATGTGCAGACCTGGATACCCACACCCTCAGGACCCTTCCCCTCTTCCAACATCATATATTGACATGGCAATTTTCCCAAAAGAAAATAAGCTGTCTCACTTAGGTCAATGTCCACTAAAACACCCAGTGATGAAACTGGCAGACAACTCTGTTTTGAGGAGTTGGGACCGTGTTCCCACAAAAATATGTTGGTGGGCAGACCCAAGGAAGAGCCAGAAGAAATACATCAGTATCTGTAAGTGTACTGAATATATCTACACCTAAATAACATTTAAATTGCAGGATCTTCTGCTATACATTAGAAGGTGTGGAGACAGAGCACTGCAGACCTCTGCACAGGGATCAAGGGCTCTGGCCAAGGAGCAACCATGAAAAGGAAGTCTGAAAACTGGAGTTTTCCTGCTCTGGTGTGCCAACAGTCACCCTGAGCAAGGCAGAACCCACAAAACTCTTCTCAAGCCAGGACTCCTTAGGAATACTCTCTCAAGTGAAAAGTCCCTTTGCTACACCCTTCCAGCCCGAGATAATAAGAGATGACATAAGCGAGAACAGGTAAGGACAAGCTCCAGGAGGCATTACTAAGGTATCAATGTCTTTAGTGCTCAGACACATTCAGATCTGCAGCACGAATATGAAGGCAGACAAGCTTCCCAGAGAGGCAACACATAAGCCCTCCATGAAGAGTCTCGATAACAATACTACTTTTCATGAAACGTTGCTAACAAACTTCGCAGCAGAAACAAGGAAACCACAATTAAAAACTAACCAGCCTAGAATAACCCAAGAGTTAAAAACACACACACCAAAACATACATAAAAAAACCAATCTCTCCCCTCCCAAAAAAAGCAAAAGAACAGTCAGAGTTTAGTCAGGATGAAACAGAATGGGCTAATGAGAATCAGCAATGCCAATGACCTCACTATGTTATTTTTTAAGTGAGGCCTGGCAATCAAGAAAAGCTGAACTTCAAATGTTTTTAGCAGCTCTCAAAGTATACCAAAGGGATTAAAATGCGCATTCCAGAAAACTAAAAAATTAACAAAGAAAACAAATATGAAACTACAATTCTTCCTTGGCATTATTCAGAAAGCTTGGCTTCATCACATGTAAAACACTACCCAAGCACCTAAACTGCACCTCACCTTAAATACGTAAAACACATAAATAGCTCATCTAGCCTGAATACATCTATTTAATATAAAACAACCCCACCGATTCAAGATAAATTCAAAAGGGAATCCAGTGGTAAAGAAATCATCTCCAGAGAGATAAGTGCAAAGCAAGAGTTTCTCAAATTATATGGATTCAATTAAATCAAAATGTCACTTGCTGAGATTTGTCAGTTATCTAGGCAAGCTCCAAGGCTGTCTCTCCTTTGTTTTTCTTAAATTACAACTTTCAAGCCAAAAACAACTAATAATGTCATTCTGGTTTAAGTTTACCTCAATTTCCACGTCTGAGATCCTTTTTGTTTTCCCCCAAGTGAATAGTATTTCTCCTATAACCTAGTTAAGATATGATTAACAAAGTTATTTTGGAAAATACTATATAATCTATTTACAATACAGCCTCTAAAAAACAAAAATCCCACATGAGTAGTTTTCCTTGAAGCAAACACTTCATGAAAGCAACCATTAACATGATTGCTATCCACAAAAGTATGTCATCAGGATTGTACTACTTAAATTACAATTAGGCCTTAAAATGGTGTTTGGCTATAGACCACAAATCTTGGAATTTGTACTAAACTTTCATCTCAGATCATTAACTGATATCTCTAGTGCTGGTGCTGGACAAGGTACACCATTCTTTCTAATTCATTGATCGTCTAGTACATGTTGTTCAGAAACTTAGGCAGAAATAGGAAAAGAAGGTGTTGTCCTGCACTGTCTCCCTGTGGTGTGATGAAGACCCATTAAAAGACTACCTCAGGTTCTGTGCAAGAAGCCAAAACTAGAAAAGACTAATTATCACTCTGAGGGTCTTACAGAAAAGGTTTAAGACGAGTGACAACATGCAGGAACATACATGAAGTAGTGCAAGAGAGTAAGACCAGCACAATGTATCTGTCAAAAGCATGTAGATGACACAAAGTATCCAACATGTAGCTGAGTAAGCACTGTTCCGTGATAGCAAAGAGCTGCCGGCGTTCCAGGGAAAATAGAGATTTGAGCTTCTTTCCTCTTTCACTAATTCACTTCCCATGTTCTTCATCTGAACTTCTCTTTTCTTTCTACCATTCTGTTAGGAACAGCTACACAAAACAATAAAGACAACTTCCAGTGATTTCAAGATAAGTATTACATCTAAATACTTCCACAGAACTAGCTCTTCAGATCAAAACTAAGTCTTCCATTTGGGCGATTCCGTAACAATAACAGTCCATTGCCATTTCTAATGGTTATGCCAAGATTTTCACCAAAAAGTCTCAGTGTAGCAAACTACCACCTTTAAAAAACATCATTCCAAATGAAAGTTTTCACCTTGACTAGCTAAATAAACAGCACTACTTTTCTGTGCAAGTACTTAACCTCAAGAGCAAAGTCAGTTGTGTAAGAGCAACCCTCAGCACAAGGGTTGTAGCAACAATGGTAAAGAGCAGGGTGGAATCTCTTTTGCAAGAATGTATCATCTAATAATTCTGTGTCCAAGAGTATTTAAATATATTCTATGTGCCAGTATTACAATATATATAGCTCGAAGTGTCATATGTTCCATTTATGAGGTTATGGCAGATTTGGTCCTGAAATAAAAACTGATGCATCTTACATGCCCATTTTACAAACTTTCAAATTATGAGATTAAATTTATATGAATTTAAAATCACAATGCAACCTGATCTAGTTGAAGATGTCCCTGCTCACCGCAGGAGGGTTGGACTAGATGACCTTTAAAGTTCCCTTCCAACCCAAACTATTCTATGATGGCAGTTTTCTCTAGCCAGGAAAGGAAAAAGCATTTACAACACCAAATATTGGTAATCATCTAGATCTATGTGTGTATATGTATGCTTTTGAATAGGCATGCTTATTTCTGAATAGGCATGTTCTTCCATTCCTCGTAAAAAGGATTTCCTTCCTTGTTCTGGTTTTCTGTATTTCACCCTGCTAATTCAAACCACAAGAACATTGCAACCTGTGCTTCCTCAGCAAGTCCCTATTTCCACTTCCTTTTTGAAATAATATTTTTTTAAAATACCTTTAATATCTAAGCAGACACATAGATATAGAAGAAGTTTGCTGAGGATATGAAGGTTGACATCTAGTTATTTATACAACATGAGCATAATACCACACATTAGTACTGTTGTTAAAAAAGTTTCACTGACAGAAGTTATGTGACATATTATGACAACATCTGGCATTTTCCTAAAAATAATGGAGTTCATTTTGTTATCCCCTAAGCAGACTTGATGAAATGTAGCAGTTCCTGCAGGATCAGTAACACACACATTCAAAATCATAGCATCTCCAGTTTCCGCAGCATTGAGTATTTTCCAGCCTATTGCCAGCTTGAAAGTAAACAGCCACACTCTGATGTGGCTTACACGGGAAGCATCCTAACTAAAATCAATGGGATTCTACTGGGTGCAAGTCAAAGCAGAATTCAGCCCAAAGGTTCTGACAGGGAAAAATTATGTTAGGCTTCCAAGCCTCACAGAAGCTTATTTTTCATGGCTTGCTCCCCTGCCCCTGTGGATGTCTAACGTATTCTTTGGCTGAAAGGAATCTAAAAATCTCGTGTCCTTTTTTTGTTCAACTGAAACCACACAAGTTTGGAGAATCTCACATAAACAGAGACATGAGAGCCTTTGGTGAAACTGCAGACAACAGTTCTAATTTTTTGCTACATTGGAAAAATAAGCTTAGCTTGTTTTCCTAACTGCTCCCTCTTCTCCTATAAACTCAGCCACCCAAGGTCTTCACAAATAGAGGAGAGGTTAATAGTTTAAAGCATGGGGATTTTTTTTTTCCCATAGGGATGCTGAAGGGGAGTACACAGACATTCACCTGACAATACAATTTTTATCACTGGGGCAAAAATCTCTGAAGTCACTAATTCCCTGTATATTCCTCAGATTGCTTTGCAACAAAGTTTTGCCAGGAAAAGTTAACCTTGATGGTTGGTGAAGTTAATTGCAATTTGCCCTGATGACTTCAGAAAGTGGTCTTCTGTATTGCAATTATAAAAGCCTGCATCTTTCTTCTACAGGGATGTTTGTTACCTAAATGAAGCAGAAGCAACTCTGTCATTTGAATTATTATTATAACATGGTTGGTTAACATGATGATGTATCCATGCAATGAGCACACAGAAAACCAAAACAGAGATTATTAGATTTATTAGGAAGGAGAACTGCGTGAATTTTAGCGTAATATGGTTAAAGGATTTAGGGTCAAGACTTTAAGCTCAGTAAGTGTTAATCCATTTACTTTCACTCTGGTACAGAGCAGCAGTCCCTGATCCCCACATTGCAGTAAGTGATGAATGATGCTTTTACAGACAAAGAGCTTCATCCTCACATGTTACTCAGAAAAACCTCTTATTAACTCCAGTGGAAATATTACTTGGCTTAGGGGAAACACAATCAAGTCATTCATTTCATTTTAATGAACAGAAAACTCTTTAGACTCTACTTCATCTCCTTGAAGGGGGGGAAAAAAAAAACCCACACAAAACACTTAAACAGAATAACTACAATAGAAAGTCTGAAACTACTGCTCACTGTAATCTCAAACTGGGCTTAATGTTTTGTTATGTATAAAATCCAACTTGCAACAGAGTAATTGCAGAGAGTTCACTCCAAAGAGGTGCAGACTACACCTGGTAGGAGCTCTGCAGGCACTGCCTTGTGTGCAGTAACCAGCAGTTCATGGTAAGGCATGATCCAAACTGCAGACATTGTGGGCAACGTGATTAGAACCCATGAGATCAAACCATCACTAATCTCAGCCTCCTGAGAAGTAAAAAAGCCCCAAACCCTTCTGTTGTATTCAGTAACAAGGAGTACCAAGTGCCAGGCATGTAAAATTGTCCTATTCTGCTCAGTTTCCCAGTGTTCATACTTCATTTATCCCTCTGCATATTATCTTCTAGCTTCATTCAGTGAGATCAAGAAACAAAACAATGAGAAAACAGGCATCGCATACGCAGCACAACAAGCCAGGTTATTTTATTTGTTTAAAACTCCTGGCATGCCTGTTTTACACTATGCACATTTCTGCTGTTCGAATCAAAGCATCAACACAGATCAGCATTAGGTTTTCATACTGCATCAAACAGCAAAAGTATGGATGAAGGAGAGCTGCAGTCAGACCCTGAATCCTCTCCTCTCCCCCCACATTCCCAGTCATCATCCCATCTTCAGTCAGCTCTGAGTCAGAGTCCACCCAGGGTGGAGAATAACAACAAACCCACCCAGTAGAGCATACACACAATCACTTTCTGGACTAAAATCTTGTAAAGAAGATACCATTTCCTGGTGCCTGAATAGGGATTACTGGCCCTTGGAATGAGCTGCCCTTCTAATTTCCTACAGGAGGTTTGAGGAGTTGCCATACTGAGCTCATACGGCAGCCCCTAGTAACTGCTGCCATAGTGTAAGCAACGGCCTCCAAAGCATGATGATGGGGCCCAACGTTTTGCTATAGTCAGAGCTGTCCCATCATGAACTGCACTTTCAGGTGTCAGACCTAAACCTATCCCAGCAGCCACAGGGATTACATTCTGCTGCATGCTACTACCCAGGATCTGCAAGAATGTGCAGCTCTGTGCTTCAGAGACATGCACTCCCACAGACCCTTTAGGCAATCATCAACTGATTGCCTAATACATTACATCAGCCCCTGTGATCTCCCTGATTTTCTCCTACCAGCCCATAATAAGAACTTGTGTTAGACTTTTGAGACCTCTGAGCAACCACTAAGCTATAGAGCCTCTTCTTCCTCCCACCCATCCGTAGCCACTCTTGCACTATAATCTAATTTAGCCTAATACTCCTTACGCTATTCCAGAGATTGGGGCCCCAGGTATTCACTTCAGTTTCTGACCGCCTGCCACTCCCATCCCACACAGACAAGTGCAATAAGGTCTCCTGTCCTACAACACAGCACAGTCCAGCAGGCCAGGCACCACCAGAAGGGAAGGATGTGTGCTGTTCCCAGCTCTATTTCTGAAATCCAGGACAAGCTTCAGTACATCATTTCACCTTCTTTCTCTGCTTCTCTCCCATCCTTCATTTCAGGTGGAAAGCTCTGTGCACATGGCTCTTAATAGCTGTTCACTACAGAGTTCACAGCTCTAGCTAGTGGCCTGCCCAACAGCAGCTCTGTTTTCTGTCAGTGAGAGAAAACAGGGGAGAAGATGGCATTCCCACAGAGTCATCGGTAGGGACCAGATCCTTCTTTCAATAGGATGCTCTTCTGGAAGGCACTTGAATGCCAAGTCCTTAGGCCAGAGACCTCTCAGCTGTTCTGTTAGGTAGGAGTCCAGGGCTAAGTGGCTCACAGCTCCTTCCTCTTCCCTCCACTTTTATACTCCTCAGAGAATGTGATCCTCAACTTCTCCCAACTATCTCCTGAAATTTCCAAGAACTTTCATACCTTTTTGATGTTTCTCTGTTCTTTTAGCCCTATCTTCACAGACCACTTTTTATGTGAGCTTCTTCATTATTCCCTGCTCATCTCCTTTTGAACTCAGTTAGCCAAACAGTGCCACACAAAAGGGGGGAAGCACATATATGTGCAGCAGAGGGGAGATCTCAGTTGTAAGATCACTCAGTTATTTAGGTGGGAGATTCCTGACCTCTGCTATGCAACTGTGCATTTGCCTTGAAACGGAACTCTTTGAGGTATAAATCTCATCAGATAAAGCATGATTCCTAAAGTGTACACCTTAAAGTTTAATAAATCAGTGGGAAAAAAAAAATAGTGAGTGGTTCTGAGCACTTGACTGTACCTTCTATCAACATACAGCTCAGTTATTCCATTTTTTCTGCCAACATGCTGACTACTCACTTTTCTCCTCCATCCCACACAAATGCACTAAAACATTTCTTTATTTATCAAAATTTTTATATTCAAGAAAATATTGTTCACAGACTGACTGCATGAAAAGAAAAATTACACACTGGCCCCAGTCACCCCGTAACAGCCTTTAAATCACCTAGCTGTTCTTTATCTGGCATCCTTTCCTTCCATCACTGAAGTATCTGAGCGTCTTCCAACAATTCTCTACACAACATGGCAAGCACCTGTCTAATCTCATCCCTTATATCAAAATGGTCTTTTTGTTCCTAACACATTGTCTTATTTGTCTTAGGGCAAGGACCTAGTCCAAGAAGTGGATCAGCTGGAGAACTTTACAGGTCTTGGCCTTGCCCCTGGGAAATGGCCCTCCATTTCCTACATTAAAAGGATTTGCCCTTGTACAATACAGTTCCATAAAACTAGAGAAGTGGAGATGAGAAACAGTTGTCAGCGCAATGAGGATACAGATCTTGAAATGAAGGGCAAGATTGCCTCCTTTCTCACCCTCTTACCAAGACCCCCCCATTCACCTGCTCCAATGGTATGTAAAACCAAAAATATTTGTGGTATTGGTTATCGTTAATTAATTCTGGATTAAACCACAGACTAGCTCTATTACTGTAACAATGCATCCCTCTGCATCGCAAGAAGATTACAGAACTCCATACCACCGGCCATAGCCATTAAATGACACTTAGACTTCAGTTTTATGCTAAGGAAATGTGACCAGTACATTGTGAAGAAAACAAAATCACAAAGTTAGGGTTTCATATTTAAAGTGATAAGTAGAAGACTAGGACATAAATCTGCAGCATTTGCCCCTGGAATTTCACAGCAGATTGTCTAAGATATACACCCTCCAGGTTAAGTGGTAAAGTTTAAAATAATTTAAAGTTCTTTCAAAAGTTCTGAAAGTTCAAACCCAACAAAGTTTTGCTCAATCTCCACATATTTTCTTCTTTGTTACAGTAGGTTTCAGAAACCACACATTAGAAGGAAGGGAATTTACAGAGAACAGAGCTATCAAAGATGAAAGGACACGGCAGTGGAAGCAACACTCAGCTCCCCAGGAGGTGCTGCTGGATCACCCGCAGTCCCCAGGCTTGAAAACAAACAGTTTGGGCTTCCCAAACCCAAAGGCTCACAAGGCAGACAAGCACTTCATCTCCAAACAGTCTTCTACAGAACAGTACGACCACGGAGATCTTTGAGATCCTGAAGGACAGTTTGCTGAAGAGATAAATAAAATGTGGGATGGATGTTTTAACAAAGAGGATTTACCAAAATCTAGTCTGGCACCAGCTCACATCCCTCCTTGAAATATTAGCCTGAAATAACAGCAAAGCATCTTACCATATGCTTTCCTTTTAAGGTAAGGGCTGCTGAAGTCCAGTCAGTCACTACACATGACAGGCTAACCAGACTAGATTTTTTTTTTTTTTTTTTTTTTTTTTTAAGTGGAGCGTTGAGTATAATCATTACATGATGCACTATGCATTGCCAAACTCAAGTTGGCTTCAGAGCGTATCTTTCTTTTCCACTGAATGAAAGTAGGATCTCAGTTTACACAGTACCTAATTTACCAATCCTGTTAGCGGTATGTGTGTCTAATGGGAATTTTGACAGTAAAACAGTCTCCTTAATAGCTCATGATTTATTACATTATTCACCACTTCCTTAAATATTTTTTATTTCAGAAAAAAATACTCATTTTAGAGTCAAGTTGTATTTTCATAGGCTCTCCACCAGCATTACTTGACTATACCTAACCATCTTCAGTGACAAGTGTAAACGATATAAGCAGAGGAAAAGCCTGATGAGGCACCTATAAAATAAAATAACACCTGAGTGACGCAAGATAGACAGAATTTAAATAATACTGAGAAGACAAGAAAATCTGCATTTCTCAGTGAGGATAAAACCATTTACACATGCTACTTCTTAGTACAGCCAAACTCCAAGTCTGTATCATGGACTACAAGCTAACCCTGCAGGAGGAACTGCAATACTCTAAAGCATCTAGAAACTGTAGATAAACAACTCAAGACTTTACTAATGTGCCAAAAAGAATTAATGACATGTCTAACAAGAACAATGAAAAGGAAAAGGAAGAATAGTATGTACATGGCACTGATAAGAAAGGAAAGCACATTAAGTACGCATTTTCATCTATATTATAACTATGTCCATCCACATCAAACGACAATTGGGTTTAGGGAAACACACAAAAAGCTATAGCATCAGATCCTGACCACTCCCCTCAAAACAGGGCTCTGAACAGGACAGGAAACACCACAAAAAACCTATCCAGGATTTCTGAAGTGATTCACTTCAAACACCACTGTTCACCATGCCCTGTGCGTTCTTCCCCCCTTCCAGAACAGCCAGTTCCACTCCCAACATCCCAGTTCCATACCCCATGCCATATATTGTCATCACTGATTGTCATCACTGTTTCTACGCAGTTAGGATCTTGATTTTGCATTGAAGCTCCTTGCTCCAGAGAAGCCTATGAACATTTTGGGGGTTTTGCGTTTTTCTTTTTTTTCCCCCCTTTCTTTGCAATCCATTTTTCCTTTCCTTCCATCTTCTTCATCTCCAAGGTCTGTTTCTTCCATTCCTCCCAACATATCTGCCAGATCTCACCTTTAATTTCCTTTTCATAATTACATTCTTCATTCCTTTGTGGTTCTTTATTATTTACCCCTACTCAGACACACCTTGGATCATCAATCAAAATCTTCCCACCTAGAGTCTTCTCATCTTCTTAAATTTAAAGGGGGTCATCAGATCATCTTTAAAGGCACTTTTTTTTTTATTGTAGCCCAACTCAGATTTTATTTAAAAGTATTTTTGGTGTGTAGAAGCTCTGTAGCTAAAACCCCACTCTGGGCCCAATCCTTCAGATCCTCAAGTGTGGGCAGACTGCCTGCCTACAGAGAGGTTCCAGTTCCCTGCAACTGCTGGGAATTTGTAATAGCAAAAGCAGGGCTGCTCTCATATATCACTGTGTCATCTATACACAAAACACAATGGAACGCTAAGATTCTTCCTCCTCCTTTTTTTCTTTTCCAAAGGAAGTAACTGATTTCTAGAAAATACTTTGGAGCTTTTAATTCACATGGGTGAGGCACCCTGCCTGCTCAGTTACATGTTACACAAGTGGGATCCATGACTTTAAGCTACTACATTTCAGTTTTGAGACTACCTTTTCCTATGTAATGCTGGTAACAGACCTAGAATTAAAAGCCTGGAGACTCCGGTCTTCCTTTTACCCACACACAGCAAACAGCTGTTTTAGCTCCCCACTAGTGCAGCATGTTTCAATCCGCATTCCATCTGGGCAAAGAGATTTGAGCATTTTTCTTACTTCAAAAGGCACTGGATGGGCCAGTGCTACAGGAGCAGTAGCTGACAGTGTTAGCTGACAACACTGGAAGTAATTTAACAATGTTTAAAATAAAGAGGTGACTTAAGAACAAGACAGCAATTTCCTCTTTGCCAGCCTTAATAGCAGAAAGACCTGTGATGACAGGTAACTGGTAATTTCAAGGGTAATTATGGTGACATTACTGACAGTTGTTTGGGTACATGCTCCTCCTTGTAAATTGGTGCCAGAGGAGTATATGGTTAACTAGACAGGCGGTGTAACAGTCGTCTTGTAAACTGACTTCCAGAACACTTGCATGATCCCAAACGCAAAAATCATGGTGATGGGTCACAGAGACCCGGCATGTATTCTTGGCACCCCTGATGCAAAATTTCTGGTGGAAGATAAGGCAGCACCAGCTGAGTTTGAAGACATTCAATTACCATCTTGTATCTCCTCCCTTTGAACTGGATGCACTAGTAAAATCCCGCTTTTTCTTTCTTCCAAAAGAATACAAAATGGGTGTATTATATCACCTTATGAGACTTCCAGAAAGTCAAATACTCTGTATATACTTTCCCTTTCAGTTTCATATTTAGTAAAACACTCTAGGTACAGCTTAACTGTAATCCATCCATTTAGTATTATTTCACCTGCTCTGAAATGGTAGCTGGAAGCCCCCTGACCAAAGGACTAAAATGCTTAACTTCACTTTGGTGCCTTTTGCTTTTGTATGCTTAATATTTTTTTTAAATAGTTTCTCACAGCAGTCACAACAACTAACTAATCAGTAGCATGTCCCCATCAGGTTAAACACATGTATGTGCATTTGATTAATTAACAGTGCATTTTTTTTCTGTACATCATGAGTAAAATTCAGAAATTCTGAATGTGTGCCTCTACAGCTGTTATTGCCTACTATATGCAGGAGACATGCAAGACTAGGTTCTTCTGAATAGAATTCTGTTTAAGCTTGCTATTTTTCAAGGTTTTTCAGTGCACAATTGTCATTTTGGAGCAGGGAGAAAAGAAAAAGGTTCACTGTAACAAGACCTACAGTGTTAAGGACAAGGGTTCGATTCTTTGATACCAGAAACTTCTGCGCTTTATTATCGCCCACTTTCCTGAGGTAGACAAAACTAAAGATAACCCCTTAGAAATTAGTAGAAATGAAAAAAAAATCTATAATTTCTTGTATAGTTAATGGAAAAATATTGTTATATAAGCTTATCACATATTCCATTATTTCTTGTTTTAAAACACAGTACTTTAAAATGGTAAATCTTTCAGTGTACTCTCTCAATTGTCCTAGTATTTTAAAGCCAGATGACTCAGAATTGTCAAAAACAGATGCAAGAATCACCCTTCAACAGATATAAATAGAAGAGAACAAATATCATAAGATTAATCTTCTTGTGCAACTATCAACTCAGAATAGCAATTTTTCTTTGTGTAGAAGTTTAATTCCTGCACACTACAAAACTGCCAAAACAACTGATAATTGGAAAAAAAACTCTACAAGCAAGACAGGCAGTTTTTGCCAATGTTAAATGACTCATTTAAGAAACACTGAATAAGAAAAAGACCACAGTTTCAGGCCAGGATTAGATCAAGAGCTCAGTAAGAAAGGAAATAACTCTCCTTTATACTTATTTGAAAATCTTTTTCCCACAGCTGCACTGGTGGTAAAGCAGTTGGCTGTATCAATTTCTGCTATAGGGAACTGTTCTGGATGACAGGCA
>NW_010537220.1:16424-32778 GCF_000687285.1 Phaethon lepturus | reverse complement strand
ATTCCTGCTTGGTTGCAAAGCTATATTGCTGTGAAGAACCACCCTTTGCACTAGAACTGCTCAGAATAAAGTTAGCATTTCCCCTGTTATAGCAGCAAAACCATGTCTAGGAAAAATAAAGTAAATCAACTTCTACTTCTTGAATTCTTATCCATTTATACAAGGTCTGGAGGTGCAAGGGTAAATCAGAACCAACATAACTTGTGACCAATGAACAAGCTCTCGGGAGAAAAATATGCCTCCATCACTTCAGGAACCAATTGCTACACCTTTGCTCAGGAGGTTCTTGGTGCTCACGAGCAATTTTACTACCTGCTACTCTGCACGAATGTCAAATCAGCTGATTGTCAGGCAGCCACAGATTGAGTTGAAAGTGCAATTCAAAACACAGAAGAGAAGCCACCTCAGCTAAGAGCCAATATCCTAAGCAGCAAAAAGCTTGCATCCATACATCAAGTTTCCTTTCTGTAGGGGGGAAAAATAAAAAAAAATAAAAAACCTCATCTGTCCAGTATCCTTCAAACCTAAAAAGCTAAGCAGCTTAGTATCATAAAAACCTTGGGGAAGGGAAATGGGAGAGACAGGCAGTTGTCTCTGTTAAGGACAATCAACCCCAGAGCACAGCAACCCTTAGGACAAAATTATCCCTTCCCCACAGAGAAAAATCCCTATTCTCTTTTATCACTAGATGATTAGTCCTCCTGCCCCACCAGCATGGATTAAGGGATCCCACCTGTGTTGTCAGCCCTCCATTCAGAAACCACCTCCCAGGTAACTACAGCTGAGCCCTCCCTTCCTTCTGATCATCTAACCCCTCCTCCTCAATATGGCCTGCTTGTTCCACAGGACAATCTCATAACTAAGGCTTGAAACCAAAGTGACAGAAAGTTTAAGCACCCCAAATAGTATCACATTTTACAGGCATTTCCTTGACCCCCCCTCATTTTGGTATTTTTGCTTAGCACAGACACAGCTATGGCATGAGTACCTTGGCAAATGATGAAACAAACTAGTGGTTTTAGATGCATCGACTGGTTTTGAAATAGTTAACAGTGAACTAGCCTTGTGACAAGCTTTAGAAGGTCTGACCTGAATTGCATTTTCCTGGATATAAATGCTTCTAAACAGAGGTAATATTAAACAACTGTTCTGCTGCTCGGCAAGCTCTGAGGATGCTTCCCAGGGCTGTAATACTATAATCTCCTCCTATTTATGTTGCACGAAAAGTTATATGGGAACACGGTGAGTGAGGCAGGCAAAGCTGCTATGCTACTTGTGAAGACATTTGTGTTGGTTTTAGCTGGGATAGAGTTAATTTTCTTCATAGCAGCTAGTATGGGGATCTGTTTTGGACTTGTGCTGAAAACAATGTTGATAATACAGATGTTTTCATTGTTGCTGAGCAGTGCTTACACAGAGTCAAGGGCTTTTCTGCTTCTCACCCTGCCCCACCAGCAAGTAGGCTGGGGGTGCACAAGAAGTTTGGCCCAGGAAGTAGACTATAGTATGACATGCCCTCTAAGCTGTTTTCTCTGCATTCAGAGTGTCAAAAAATGACACTGTCTCGTCACCCTCTACTACTTCATTGCATGTGACCTCTCCAAATGTGACTACCCCATGTTAACTGTGTAATGCAGTATGATACATTGGGTGAGGGCTGAAACAAACATGACCCCTTGCTGGTCCTGGTCATACCACATCACATGGTGCTTTACCAGGCCCACCCAAAGCTCTCAGGCATTCTTCTCCCTCATGCTTCAGAGTTTACCTAAAGCCTGCATCTGAGGCAGGCTTGAATGTCTGCTGTTTGGATGCTAGACAAGCATGAGCTGGAGCACAAGCATGAAGCTGTTTCATGCAGTTACATAAAGTGTAAACATAACAACTAGGTCTCTGTAGTGACCTGCCTCACCAGCTTTTTTCAGTTGAAGAGCTGAATAAGAGGAATAGGAGCTGAATAAAATCCTTGCCCCAATCAAAAATAAAACTGCATATGCAATCATGGGCTGTTGTGAATTGTATTTGTGCATTTAAACAAAATGGAACAGAGTATAGAGAGTTGGGAGGAAATATTAAAACACTGAAAGTTATGACATGAAGCTTACACTTTCAAGAGGAACTACCCAAACAGCAAATATTTACATGGTGAGGCCACAGCTACTTCTTTTGAAGTCAGCCTCATTAAGTATGCTAGGAAATTTTTCCACACAAGAAAAAGCCACCATGAAGAATCATCTGAGCCTTACCGTCAATGAAGATAAATACTCACGAGCGATACTGGTGGTTTATCCCAATTTAAGTCATAACTCCTGTTCTGCATTTCCGTTCACTGGATCTTTCCTGTCTACCATAAACTTTCTCCGAATCATAAAAACCTGAATTTAAATAACACCTTAAATATCTGAAAATCATGGATAGCCAGTAATGGTTTTTCCTCTAAATTTTTTCAGTTAAGATTTTTTTTTTTTACTACCAAGTTTTCTTGAACACCTCCTTCCTTAGTTTAATTTGCAAACATCATTCATGCACTTCGTTTCTGTGTTCCTATAGGCAGAGAAGCAGAAATCATACATTTACCAGAAACACTTTCTGGTCCTGGTACACATGCTTAGAAAAATCACGTTAAAGCATTTCCTACAAAGTCTTTTCTTTCAGGAGTCAAACAGAAAGGTACAGAGAACACCCTTGTTCTAAGGTTGGGGCAGAGTAATTATATGAAGAAGAATCTGATTAAAGAACTTAGGTTAGCATTAACTTATTCTTCAGGGTAACACCATTTGCTTCAAAGTTATACTGGCTCAGATCTTCCATAAGTTGAAAGAAGAGTTGAAGCAACCAGCTTTCCTTTCACTTGCTCTGGATGCTCTCAGACACAAAGTTTCCAAGTGTGAGGAAGACAAATTTTCTTCCCTTGATTTCTTAATGCATTGAAAACACTCAACACACAACAAGAGGCTTTGGAAGCATGGATAACATACAAGGTTCTTTGCTTTGGGAAACAGTTACTGATAAGCTTTATATTATAGCAAGCTCCTTAGAATTATTTACTCCCAAGATACATGAGAATTATTTACTCCCAAGATACAACCTAGTGTTTAGTAGACCCTTTTAGTAAATTGCAAGAGCCCAGATTAACTGGTGTTAGTGAAAATAGATTATGAATAAATTATGCATGATAAAAGGTAACTGCAGCACAGATACGGTTTAATACTTGGATACTAAACCACCTATGTGACAAGTAGATTATTTGACAATAACATATAAGCTAGCAAAATAAAGTGTTTCAAACTTGGCATGTGATTTGAAAAAAAAAACAAACCCTGAAAAACTCAAGAGTTTCTAAAAGAGCTAAAATGAAGATGTGAACAGTGTGATTGTGGACAACATTCAGTCTAGAGAGACAAGTGAACGTATCTTGGAAAGAACAACACTAAAGGAGGACTCACATGACTATGTATTAAAGGGGTTTAGGATTTACTGAATTCTTCAGTGAAAACATCTGCTCAAAGCAAAGTAGCTGTCAGAAATTAGACAATTAATACGTAAGCTAACATAAGGCCACGTATTGTTGCTTTTAGCTTTGATCTACTTAACACTCAAAAATTGGGGGGTGGCTGAGGGGCGTGCATGTAAATAAATAAATCTGGGAAGATATAAAAACAGTATGGAGAAAGATTACTGAACTTATAGAAAGAATACCATACAAACAGTACTTCATAAGTCAATGAACTGAAGCAGTAGTTTATAGAAAAATAATACGCTATCACATAATTAAAAACTGTATCATAACATAGAAGAGAGCCAGGTTTGCCATTCCAAGTTCTCAATTAACTTCATTTTGCAGTCAAACCTTAAAGCTGTTTCAGTGAGTTTTGGGGAATATTTTTTATGATAAATGAGAATCCACCCGTACTACAAGAAAGCCTACAGAATAAGAACTCTAAAGAAATATCTATAGCAAAGGTGAAGTTCCTCCTCATTGTCCCCAAAACATTTCTGCTTCAAAAGCATTATTTTGCTCTCTAACTCACTATATACCAGCTGCACTGGAACTTCAGTTTCCGTTTTTTCTAATAAATTACTCTTCATCACTTCACTAAAACTAAGAACTCCTAACTCTTCTACATTGGACTCCATCAAGAGTTTGGCATGAGAGGGCTATTATGCGTAATGGAGACTAAAATCCCTAAAATACACAAACATTGTTAGAAAATTTTGCTTCTGAACATAAGATAGCTCACCGTTTTTTAAATTCTCAGTTGCTCTCCCTCACTCATGCTCTGAGAATTTTGCTTTCCAAGTAGTTAAAGTTATTTTTCTTAATAAAACCACTCTGCCATCTGAAAATTTCTTTTACATTTAGAATTAGGAGTGTACAACAGCGTACACATATCTGAAAAACAGATATAATGCATTAAAAAAATTGTTCCTAGGCAGCAACTGTGTACACAAAGGATTAATGTGGAACTAACACATTGTTTGAAGTTATACAAATAAAAGTCCTCATTAGTGGATAAGATTAAAAATAAAGCTTTAGTTTGCATTTGTTACACTCCCTGGAGAAAGTAAGCTCATTTTCATTAACCTGCAAGCTGCGTATATGTGTCTACTTCCCAAAATCAGGTACTTGAGAGGGGCAAAAGGGAAAAAAATGAGGAAACCACATAAGGACCCACCCATCTTAGGTCACAATGATTAATGAGATAGAAGTATTAATGCAGCTCAGAAGTGGCCACATCACATGGAAGTTTTAGAAAATAAATACCAAGTTGATTCCAAGAAATTGCACCCATTAAGAATCTTAGACCTCATCTGAAACAAGAGGCAAAAGGAGATTATCTTGACACTGATGGTATTGATTAGACTACGCCATTGAAAGTTTCACACACCAACACAATCTATCTAGGAAAATCACTAAGAACTGAATTCCAGTAAGGACAAAGTAATTCTTAAATAGATGTGTAATTTTTGCAAGGGTTCTTGCCAACACCAGTTGAGATCAAATGAAATCATGAGTTCCTCAGCCCCTCATGCCATATAAGATTTCTTCAATATCTGTACAACCTTTTTTGTTTTACATTCTTCGTATCTCAGAATTCCTCAATACTCTTAATAGTACTAGTTCTTTATTACTAGTGAGAGTGTAATTTCTGCTGTAGAGTCCAGTTCCCTTTATTATAGAATGGTGTATCATAAGTAGATAAAAATATGACATTGATTAAATACTTAATTATCCAAACATATTAAAGATATTTTGAGGAACAGAAGGGTAAATTAAGATTGCAGCAGTAATTATTCCACTAAAAAACACTTGAATATAGTGCATAATCTACTTCTATAAAGAAAGGTGAAATTGTCTCACAAACAGAAATAATTTCTAATATGATAAGCAGATCTCAATTTCCCACTGACCTATATTGGAGATTAAGTAGTATTATTCTCATTTTGGGTACCTTAGTGGAAACAAAGGGAAATGGCTACATGAAACTCAAGAGAAAGATGAAATGGGGACTGAAAAAGAGAGCAAGAACAACTGTTGGATATTAAAGGAATTAAATAGGAGTCAGGTTGAGAAGTAAGAAGCAGCTTGTACTGCTGTAAGCCTCACAGTAAAATGCTTTCAAAGCTTCAGGGAAAAGGGGAGTGAGTCTTGAGGCTCTGCATAGGAGCCTCTCCCCTCACTGAGCCTGGAGGTCAGTCTCCTAACCCAGCAAAGCACTATGATTAAGAAGAGGAGATACAAAAGCTATGACCCGTCATCTTTTTTCCCCATCCCTTTAGTCTCAGTTTCTTAGCTACAAGCATGAACAGACTAAAAAACAGATTTGATTGATTACTTCACCAGCCTTTCCCATGCAACCATCTCATTATTGTGCCTTAAGCTTGTCAAGGGAAAGCCTAATACATTGCAACTGGCACATTCTTTGTTGTCAGTGAGGTAAAGGTTTAGCTACACAGGTCTTGCACTTCATAACTGTAGTACTGTTGCTGTTAGACACAGGTCCATGGGACAGCCAAAATACCCTGTCAGCAGAAAACCTGGCACTGCCATATTGATTTTTAGGCCTCTTTGTGCAAGGCATACAGTTCCAGGCTTTATCAAACAAAATGCTATATGGTTATTTTAATTGTTAGGATTTTATTTTTCAAAAAGCTGAACAGCCAGCTGCAAACCACTGAGGGGCTCTTTGGGTATGTGTGTCAGGGCTGGAGGGAGGATAGGGGAGGAGGGCCAAGAACAAGATAGGCAAAGTTGCATCAAGTCAGGATGCTTAAGAGGGGCCTCAATGGCCATGTGTGTTTCACCAAGTATAATTGCTTTATTCTGCAGTAACTTTTGTAAATGAGTGTAAGATTGCCTGTGAGACAGCAGGTCAGAGAAAGCAATTTTGCGGTTCTTGTTTTCATTGGCAATTGTAGAAAGTTAAAGTACTTTATGACTTCATTCTGAATTTGCTATCATAACAAGTTCTTTTTGTATGGCTACCTTGGAAGCGTACCTTAGAAGAAAGCATTTTCCTCACAGCTTAAGATATTTCATAAAATTACATAACTTGCTACCTACTTAAAGAAAATCAAAACTTACATTAAGCAGTCATCATATGCTTGTTGTGAATGAGCTTCCAAGAGATGTTGTAAACCTATCATTACTCTTTTGGTTAATCAAACGCTCTCCAGTAGTTGTTTAACATTTGTAAGAATATTTTTTTGAACAAGAACTTCAGGAACTACCAGCCAAGCAGCTAATACTCTCCTCAATGGAAAGAAAGTCTTGTCCAAACCAACAGAGACAGAAGCAATTCTCAAAATAACTAAGCTACCCCTGTTTTGAGCCTGTGTCACACAAGCAATCTCCTCTCCCCAATATATTTTGCCAAAATCAAAGAATAGGTGCATATTTCCAAGTATAGGCTTATAAATATTTTTCCTCAGAAACCATTCCTTGTTTTTCCTTACCTTTTTTAAGTCCCATCAGAAGCCATGCAAGTAAACAAGGATTCAGACTTTTTCAGATGAAAAATGGTGCCTCATCAAGATATCCAAGGCACATTAGAAAACATACTTTCACAGGGTTTTTAGCAGAAGCAATGTTACATTATTTGAAATGTAGTTTTGATTTGGCGATAATTTTTGAAAGCAAAACCATGATTTTTTAAGACCTTATGTCACCAAAATAGATGGTATTTTGTTTCTTTGAAGATACTTGTATTCATCACTCTTCATACAGTGTCTGTTTTCTTTCTGCATATGTCTACTTAGTATCTGTTTTAAGAGTTCACACAAATTTTCTTCCCATTGCACAACAACTGCTCAGTTTACAAAAGGAGATCATTCAGACCAGAAAAAGACTACCAGTGCTACACTTTGCACCTAGCAAAGAATACAAACTCATCCAGCAGGTTATCTTTAATTCTGCCCAAAAGAACACATAGGCATTCATCAGCTTTGGCTACCTTTTTCTAAGCAGAATGACATGGGACACTATATTAATAGGGTTACTTAAAATAGATATGCCAGAAGTGGAAACAATCTTGCCTAGCAGCAAGATAATCACCATGTGTTATTTACCACTGTGAACTCTGTGTTTGTACTGTCCTACATAATCCAGATCCAGATACAAAATATCAATTAATTAAAACTCTTTTACAAACTCCCAACTGTTTGCTTAAGGTAAAACATGGGTAAAGCTGTACCAATCCTGATGCAACTTTCACCATAAACAGTTTCTCTGATCTGAAGTAATAAGGTCACAATCCTAAGGAAAAATAAAGTCTCATTCAAATACCCAACAGGAAGGACATCATAAGAAAAAAAAAAGGTAGCATCAAGTGCTTGCTCCCTTTAAGTCAGCTAACAGTAGAGTCAGCAAATCCTTCCATGTTCAAGTATACTTGGTACCTGGAAGTCCCAAGTTTAAGTTGGCATCGTGGTTTAAGTCTAAGGAATTTTCTTCTACCTTTCTAAAATCAAGGTCAAAATACACATAACACAAACCTTTTCATCTGTAAAGCAGAGGTGAGATCAGAGACTTCATTATACATCTCATAACCATCAACCTAGCAGCCATACAGCTGTAGTTGTCCCTCTCTCAAAGTACTTCTGGAAAATTAAAAAGACTTCATAAATTTATCATACTTCATGGAACAGGAAACATTCTGAGGTCTCAAACTTTCTGAAGACAGGAATGTAGTTTCTTGACCAGTTCTACTAAGGGGTTCAAAAGTCAATCCCTTTAAGACTTCTGAAGCCTTCTCTACATAGAGCCCTTTTAAAAACAAAAGCCTACGTCTACATTGCCTTTGCATATTATTGTAGAAAGTCAGCACATAGCCATGAACCTGGGAGCAAGGAAGTGCTTTCAAGCTCCAGTTTAGACACAGCAATGCAGACCAAAGTGGTCCTCAAATCTATACTGAGGGCAGGATAGGCACAGCTGGAATTCCTGTGCAGAGAGCCGCTTGCAGCTTCACACAGCACATGCCATGTTTCAGGTTTTTTCCCCAGACAGTACAATCAGCTTCCTGAATATATCAAATTAATTTCTATTTAATAAACATAAGAGAAACTATCCCTTGTGGTGTCCCTGCTGCGTCAATCAAAATCCCATATTAGATGTACCGTGTACATTGCATTTACTGGTCTGCAATTTTCTGTCACCAAAGTCACTTATGCAGAATAATTGCACGTGTTGTTCTAGCTGTGAAAGGCATAGCAAAAGGCCAGCTTGGTTAATCTAACTACCTCAGTGCCAAGCTCAAGGAAGGGCTAGCAGAGCTCTGTCCTCACTGTGTTAAATAGAACCTCACTCTAAAAATCAAGGAAAAGCAGCAGTCAGAGGAATTCAACAGCCAGATTTGCCCCCAGCCACAAATGGGCAAATATAGCCAAGAGCACTCCTGTTACATGGCCTCGCATTTCTGCTACTCATCTACATCAACCAGTGGCTTAGCAAAGAACCAGAAAGACAAGGATTTTAGCCTCAATACAGAGGTGTTACCATCCCCTGAATAATCAAAATGTCAAAGAACCTGCTACTCAGATGCAACTAAACTGCTTACCATAAACATAAGCCTCTTGGGATAGGAGACAGTACTTTCTCAAGATACCGTCTTGGAGCTAGAACAAACACCTTTGAAGGAAAGCTAGATAGCCACAAACCTCTGCACCTTTCTCTCCCGCTGGGTATCTTAAGCCTCCTCTCTAAGATGAACACAGAGCAACGCACAAAGACTTTTTTCAAGGCAACCTAAACTACACTATCACATCCTCTAGAAAGTGACCAAAAAGAAACCATACCGTATCATAGGAACCAGCCTCATGGTGATGAGGAGGACAATAAGATACCTTTTTCCAGAACAGAGTAGAAAAGGCCAAGGGGGTACTTCATTCAATAGACAGTGTACAACTATCCAGCTACAGGTCAATGCAAATAAAGCAAATGGATCAGACAGTGTATCTGGGAGGAATACATACCCTATTTGCTCCCAGGCAACACAGGAGGGTGTTCCATGGAAGAGCACATTCAGAGGATGTCACTAGTAAGTAAAGGAGCACCCAAGGATCAATGTTAGGAGATTGTAGCATACAGGATTTAGACATAGGATGATGATAACTCTTTTGCTTAGGGCTGTCATGTCCTTCATATTTCTTAGATACTTTTACACCTGCCACAAATGTAAATAAGAATCAGAGTTTTTAACATTCAAAATACAAAACCCACTCTACACAGCTAGAAGCAGCAGTCAGTCAGAGAGACAGAAGGCGGCACTGGAATACACTGGAACTCATTTATTTCAGATTTTGAGAACCCAGAGGACATCTCTAACTGTTCTGCACATGGGTTGGATAAGACAGAAGTACCAGCAGTCTTTAAGCCTAGTCTGGAAACTTTGGTCTCTGAAACAGGAACATGTAGCTGTCCTGGTTTCAGCCAGGGTAGAGTTAATTTTCTTCATAGAAGCTAGCGTGAGGCTATGTTTTGGATTTGGGATGAGAAAATGTTGATAAGGTGCTGATGTTTTGAGTTGTTGCTAAGTAGTCAAGGACAGTCCAGATTCTCGTGCTGGCCTGCCGCGAGCAGGCTGGGGGTGCCCGGGGAGCTGGGAGGGGACACAGCTGGGACAGCTGACCCCAGCCGGCCAAAGAGATATTCCATACCATATAACGTCGTGCTCAGTATATAAAGCTGGGACGAAGAAGAAGGAAGGGGTGGAGGGACATTCGGAGTTATGGCGTCTGTCTTCCCAAGAAACCATTACGAGTGACAGAGCCCTGCTTCCTTGGAGATGGCTAAACACCTGCCTGCCCTTGGGGAGTAGTGAACAAATTCCTTGTCTTGCTTTGCTTGTGTGCGCGGCTTTTGCTTTACTTATTAACCTGTCTTTATCTCAAACCATGAGTTTCCTCACTTTTACTTTTCTGATTCTCTCCCCTGTCCCACCGTGGGGGAGTGAGTGAGCGGCTGCATGGGGCTTAGTTGCCAGCTGGGGCTAAACCACAACAGTAGCCTTTCTGGTTCATTCACTTTGTTGATAGTTTTGATGTTTTCTGATTAAGCAAGAGCTTCGTTGAACTTTCTCCTTTCCGTTTTGTATTTACAAAACATACAAGTATCTTTTTCTCTTAAGTTTTGCACAGAGGAACGGTTCTCTCACTAACTTCCAAGATATTTAAAGGCCTTTTATCCTTGAAACGGATATTTTTAGTTTGAAATATATATACTATTTCTCTTTCTACCATGCCTGAAATGCAATGGATTAATTTAAATCATAATTCTAGCTGTGTATAGTTCAAAGCTAGAAAAGTGCAAATGAAACCTTACAGTTGTACAAGGCTGATTTCTTTACATTTGTTCAACAGCCTGTTCCAATTAAGGGGAGATGCCCTGTACTGAGATGTCCAAAAGTGTCCACAAGGTGTGGGGCAGATGAGAACTTTAGACTATCCGAACCAAAATTTGTAACTTGGTGTGCTAAAGCAGCAGCTGCAAGGTTCTTATATTTAGGTACATTTAGATAAGCATAATTTAGGTCATTAGCCTATGTTAGAACAGTAGAGGAACAAAAACACAGTCCATGGTTATTCAGGCAAAAGAAATAAGATCCAAACTAAACCACAAGTAGTATCATTGCACAGTAAATTCTCTCACCTGATACTTTGTGCAGAGTAAGGGTAGGCTTGTACTGATGAGCCTATCACCCTAGCAACTACAAGACCATATCACTCAGCTTACAATGGGAGGATCATGTTCCTGCACAGCCAGTTACACATCCAACTGGTCGTAATCAGTTCAAGGCAAAGTCTTCTTAAATTATAGAGAAGAGCAAAAATGTTTGTATACAGCTCTGAAGAAATACTCAGATTGTTCAAAACAGAAACGTTCCTTTTGGCTTGATTAAAGAGGAACAACTGTTAACTTGCTGAAGCGAGGAGTACCAAACCTTTGCTCAAAGGTATGAAAGGATAGGTACGCTTGTTTTATGTGGGGGTTTTTTGGTTGGTTGTTTTTTTTTCAAACATATTAAAGTCAGCAATCTAGGGTGGAAAAAAAAAGCATGATGAGAAGCCCATTAGTCTTTTCCTTGCATAAGACAAGTATATTAATACACTTCATTGAGGTTCTGATCTCAGTTGAGTTCCTGATTAACTCATTTTTACTATCAGATTTCAACAAACACATGAGGTGCTTGTGTAAGCAGTAAGAAATGCAGCGAGCAGTGCGAACACTAGAAATAACTTTGCAAGCAATGAATCAAACTAAGTTTATGCATTTGTCATTCCACTATGTAGCCACAGTGGTGGTAGGAATATGTGAAGTTTTATTGCCTCTGTTTCTGGATGGGCATGTTCGTAACAACTTCATTTTTCTGCATCTTTTAATGTGTCTTCAAGAGACAGTCAAGTTGGAAAAGCTGCCATCAGTAGGATGAACAATATATTAAGTATAGCAGATGTTAAGTAAAAAAAGCAAGTTCCTGTTTTAGCTGTAGAATAGTCTGTAGCCTTGCAGACTTCAGGAGCATTACATGAACAAGCCCGGTCCCTCTGGAATTGTTCTCTGATTACGCAATACATCAAAAGACAACATCCGTGCAATTATTCTAATAATTAAAATTCATTAAAAATACAGCCAATTACTGATTGCTTTGAGATGCAGCAGACTCCAGATGCACACAAAATTCTTCATTAGTACAGGCATATATTTATTCTGTAACAACTACAAAAGGCATTTGTGCACAGCATTATTAATGGGGTCTGCTCAAGAAGTAAGTAGGTGCCCAGAACACACACACAAAAATGCAGCAATGAAGAGGTTTCACATACTTCATAGGAATTTTAAACTTTATATATGATTAATCTGGACAGGTTGAATTTATCTGGACAAGCTGGATCAATGGGCCAAGACCGATTGTATGAGGTTCAGCAAAGCTCAGTGCTGGGTCCTGCATTTGCATCTCAACAACCCCATGCTGCAAGCTTGAGGAGGAGTGGCTGGAGAGCTGCCAGGCAGAAAAGGACCTGGGGGTGCTGGTTGACAGCCAGCTGAATATGAGCCAACAGTGTGCCCAGGTGGCCAAGGTCAACAGCATCCTGGCTTGCATCAGAAATAGTGTGGCCACCAGGAGTAGGGAAGTGATCGTGCCCCTGTACTCGGCACTGGTGAAGCTGCACCTCAAGTACTGTGTTCAGGTTTGGGCCCCTCACTCCAATAAAGGCACAGAGGTGCTAGAGCATGTCCAGAGAAGGGCAACAAAGCTGGTAAAGGATCTAGAGAACAAGTCCTATGAGGAGCAGCTGAACAAACTGGGGTTTAGCCTGGAGAAAAGGAGGCTCAGGGGAGACCTTATCATTCTCTACAGCTACCTGCAAGGAAGTTGTAGCAAGGTAGGTGTCAGTCTCTCCTCCCAAGTAACAAGCGACAGGACAAGAGGATTTTCTCACAGGTAGCAAGTGATAAGATGAAACAGCCTCAAGTTGTGCCAGGGGAGGTTTAGATTGGCTATTAGGAAAAATTTTTTTCACCAAAAGGGTTGTCAAGCACTGAACAAGCTGCCCAGGGACATGGTTGTGTCACCACCCCTGGGGGTATTTAAAAGACCTATAGATGTGGTGCTTAGAGACATGGTTTAGTGGTGGACTTGGTAGTTAGGTTAACAGTTGGACTCAATGATCTTAAAGGTCTTTTCCAACCTAAATGATTCTATGAGTTCAGAGAGAAGATAAGACAGAGATCATTCTGAACTATCTGGTAATAAGAACTCATACTTTCTTCCACTCTACATGCAAAAAAAAGTGAATTAATTAGAATTAGACCAAGTTACTCCAAACTAACAAAGATCATTTTCATAAGGCAATAAGCTTCTTTACAAGTCCTTGCCTTCAGGAATACTAGTTAGGTTTACTGGTTTGAATTAAACTGTAAGTCAGCACCAAGTAAAATCCCAGTAAACAGTTCCACATTTTCTCCTCTTAATCTGCTAGTATGCTTTCTTTTCACTAGGATTTTACTCTATGGTAGTAAAAACACAAGTAACCTCATGTTAGCAACCACAAGTTAAGAACAGCCTTTTCTGCTAGGTCTCGAGAATGAAGTAAGCAAACACATGGATTTATCACTAGAATAGTTTTGCACAAGGTATTGAAAAATTTGAGAGGGCTTTTTTTTGGTAGGGTACTATAGTGTCCTTTGTAGGTCAAATTCTCTAAGACTGAAAAATGCAGTGAACAGATTTTAAGGAAATACTTCATCAGTGCAAAGACCACTAATTTAAGAGCTGTAATATTTTCAGAACACAAATGGATCATTTCATGTTCTTCAAGAAGATTAACAAGGCAGCAAACAATCTCCAAAGGAAGTCAGAAAAATTACTGAACCTTTTAAGCCTATGTATTATACAGTTGGTTTTCACATACTGAAACTTTGTGGCACATTATTTGGCTACTCTCTTTTCATTTGTCAAATTACAATGTATTTTCCTCTCAAAAAATCTGATCTAGGTATATGACAGCACATTGCTCTAAGTTTCACACAGATCTTGCAATTTATCCAGAGCTGATGCAGCGAGCAATACATCAAATTACACATTACACTGTATAATACTGGTACCACAGGACTCAGGAATTCTGCTATTTTATCTCCTTCCCCTACCCAGAAACTATAATCTGTCACTGAGAAAGGCAATGCTACCCAAAAATAAACAGCAGAAACATACACTTAAGCTAGTCAGTAAAATAGGATATTCTAGGTCATCATTAGAAGTGAAACAGAACACCACTGTGTTCACGTTACTCTATATTCTGTCTCTGAATATGAAAATCATGGCTGTCAGAATCAACATGATTAGAGGTAACTCAAAAAAATCTCCCAGAACTCCTCTACAGACAGGCAAGATCAGAAGCCTCCAGCTCAGAAGACTCACAACTTTAGTACTACACTGCCCTGCAAATCCAATACAGAGAGAAAACACCCTTAACAGTTTCCTCAGAGGGAAAGGGGAAAAAAAAGAAAAAAAAAGAAAAAGGCCTTCTGAGCAATGGTTTCCTCATTCTTCAACTGACAGATTTCACAGGAATGCTGTTGTTCACCTGGGAAGAAAAAAAATATTTCCCTAAATGAAAGTATTAGGAGGTGGTGTTCTCATATCACACTGCATTGGTCGATCTGTCAGAATAGCTGATTTCCTGAAAATCAGCTCAGTACAGATTTTTTCTTAAATCATGTGGCTCTCAAATCGCTAACAGATACCTAATTTGAGTCTCTCCTTCCTTCTCCTACTTTACTTTTTAACCCTGTACACCCATGTGGTGGATTCACACTGCTTTCCAGCTAATGCAGACCCTTGTCAGTGACAGATCTCCAGGCACCCTGCAGCTTGTCTTAATGGGAAGCATGAGTTTCAAATCAAGGCATCAAAAGAACAATTTTCTCAGAACATTATCCTGTAAGGGGTCTCTAAAGCAGTTTTTCCCTCTGGGTTTCAACAACCTCAACTAAAGCAAAATTCCTACAGTTCAGCTTGTGATAGGAGAAACACCACTATTTTGGACAAGCCTTGTAGATAAAACATGCAAGTGAACCTCACATAACTCTAGATCAGGACTTCGCATTGACCAAGAGCTCTGTTCCGTCACATCCAATTTCCACGATCCTACCTAGAAAGATTTAGAGGGCATCCATGGCTTGACTGTGGCTTAACCCTTGAGTCTGACTCAGAAGCCAAGAATTTCTCTTCTCTGTTTCCATTTCCTGCTTGATTTTGGCAGGCCAGTGTGGAGTCCCTATAGAACAAGGCCCACATATATCATGTGCTTCTATCCTGACCACTTAAAATTTTCCTTTTCCTTCAGGGGTTCTCCTGCCCTCCCTTCAGAGTAAATTCTGTTGGATAACTGCATGGTTCAGGTAGGGAGGATTGTCTGCTTTTTAAAAAACAAAAAGCAATTCTAGACAAAAAGTAATGTTACACTACTATGATCATGAGTCAGCTGAGAAGCGTTACAGAAAATTCTGGTGTTCACAGGCAGATTGGGCTGGTTCTTAGTGGCATAACTACTCAACAGCTCACTGCTCGCTGAGGGGGGGGGGGGCGGAAAATTAAGAGTTACTGGATCAGCTCAGAAAAAAAGAAAAACCATTCCAAACAATCATCTACTTCCTGAGCCTTCAAACATGCCAAACAGACTTGCTCAGTTCCAGTTTTATGCCTTTGCTGATCTTCCACCAAAAAAAGTGTTATTTTTGTGCCAATCTGCAAAGAAAGTCATTCCTATCTTTTATGTTAAAACGTTTCAGCATGAAACATTTCATATAACAGGAAGAAAGACTGAGGAGGTTCTGTTACAAAATGACTAGTTTGCACCTTACCTTTTGCTAGTTACCAGCTGGCCCATTTAAGTACGGCAAAGACTTCAGGTCTCTCCGGTATCTGGATAAGGCAAGCAAGCCCTTAAAACAAGGGGGAGCTGCAACGCTGTCTACCAGCAGCTATTACTCAAGTGACAGCAATGACACATAACTGCCATCCTTCTATTCCCAACTATGCCCAAAGAACAGGCCTAAGAGCCTGGATCACACCTTTGCCTTCATCCCAGTTTTCTGTATAAACTGACAGGCACATTCTCAACCTATATAAAGTTGCAGGATCTCGAACATCTGGGATTTTTTCATGTTAGCCAGTTCCCGGCCTTATGTACAGTTCACCAAGGCTCTCAGTTTAAGGCCAGAAGTACAAATAGCTCTGTCCCTAATATAACTTATTTTGCTGAGAGTATTTTAATGCTGGGAACCTTGAGAACTGAAAGTACTTTAATAACTGTTAAATATTGGGTGTTTTCTAAGCGAGTACAAAGTTTT